>NC_056739.1:785869671-786067171 GCF_019279795.1 Protopterus annectens
TTTTGGTCTGTTCTCCTCATAAAATTTGTGGTTTTCTTGAGGATTGAAATCCCCAAAATAATGACATGCATTTGATTTTCACACTTTATTTCCATCTACGAAAGCATGCTAACAAATCCTGTTATTCTAGCAACTTTTTTAAGTTTGTAAGAGCAATATTTAAAATCTGTCCCAGGTTTTGGCCCTTTGACCCACTATTATTTTAGGCTTTAACCAGATTTTTGCGCTAAGAGGCTACCTTTAAACTACAACAAAAAAAAAAAAAAAAAATCTTGCTTTTTTCCACTTTCTGAAAGTTCAGTTACAGATTTGCTGTTCTGAACTGTTTGGAAGTTTCTAGAAGGCCAGTGCTTGCTTGGGCTAAAGGGAAGTCTCTGTGTTCACCAGTGGGAGTGGTTAACACTGAACAGCCTGCCTGTCCCTGGATCCCTGGAGGAGTGGTTACTACCTAGAAGCTGTAGTTTTATTGGCCATTTTGGGTCAATTCTAAACTCCTTGATCTCTCTCTTAAAACCCTATAACTCTCTTTTTGCGCGGTTTTGCGCACTGAGCAGCATTGGGCAGTGCCGCCTAAACAGGTTTAAACTATTCCAGGCTCCACAAAGTCTGCTCTTCACTTTTTCCCTTAGAACTGTTCAAACTCTCAAAGTAATCACTCTATTCTCTTTCTAAAGCCCTGCACTTGCTCAGCTCTTATAAGGAAACACTAACTAAAGCACTACACCCTCCTTGACTTCTCATAAGTATTAGACTCCCGATTGGTCCTTCCTGATCAAGTGAAAAATCAGTTCCCTTCTCTAATCTGATAAGTAAAAAAACAGTTCCCTATACTAATCTGGTATGTCCAAGGGTCAATTTCAAGGTTATTCTCCAGTCCAGCTGGTGAATCTGGGAATTTTGAGGCAATGTTACAATTGCCTTATGTACACAGACAACCCTCTCCTCCTTCCAACAAACTCTAATACATGTGAGAGATGCAGTTACACAGCCAAATTGGAGGCAGAGCTCTCTTAACCCAAGACTGGCACAGTCAGTCAGGAGGAAAAGGTAACCACCCACACCACAAATCCAGTCTCACACAGACCTATTGCATCTGCATACCCAACACATAAACACAGAAAAACATACTCAGAGGCTCTAAATGAAAATCTGCCTAAACAGCAAAGACCTCCTAAGCAGATATCCAAGCAACAGCCACCCCTCAACAATACACACGAATCACATATCTCACAAAATCAGTGTGCCTCACAGTCACAGCCCTTAAGGCCAAACAACACACCAAATACACTTATTATAGGGGACTCTGTTGTCCGGCACACTGACGTCCCGCTCACCAGACTGAACAAGGAGAAGGTCACTGTAAGCTGCCTGTTGGGTGCCAGGATCCGCCACATAATGCAAGCACTCAGGTCACTCCAAAGCAAGTACAAATATGACTCTGTCATTGTCCATGCTGGTGTGAATGACCTGAGACGTACCTCCCTGGACTACATGAAAAGAGACATAGAGGAGCTCTTTGACCATGTAGCCCAGGCTGGTATGACCCTGACCTTGAGTAGCATCTTGCCCTCACCAAGAATGATGCCGCAGTATAAAGACAAAATGATCAGTTTCAACAATTGGCTAAAGTATTGGTGTCATTCAAAGGGGATCCAGTGTCTGTCAGCCTGGGATGACATGCTCGACAAGCCACGTTGCTTCGCTAGGGACAGCTTGCACCTGTCACCCTTAGGCTTTCGTATAGTGGCCAAGGCTCTTGCCACCCCCATAGTGCCTTTTTTAGGCAAGGCTCAAAGGACAAACCCACCTCCATAGACAACCCAAGGATAAAAAAACTAAAGGTAATGCCACTCACTGCCAGAAGTCTAAACTTCAAGATGCACGCACTCGAGGCTCTCCTCAGTATGAAGAAAATCGATGTCTGTGCAGTAACGAAACCTGGTTCAAGGCTCCTGAGAGCACCCCAGCACTACCAGGTTATAACTCATACCATACGTTTTGGCCCCAAAACTCTGACTGAAGCACAAAAGGAGGGGGAGTATCTATATTCATCAAAGATACCTACACCTCCAGGTTAGTGGCACTACACGAAGCATCGGAAACCATCCATGTGCAACTAACAGTGGGCAAAACTGCCTTTCAGTTTGTAGCCTGCTACAGAACACCCTCCCTATTACAGGAACCCCACTTGGCATTTCTGAGAACACTGGAGAATATGAAGGTCTCTCCAAACACTATGTTATTGGGTGACTTCAACTACCCAAACATTAACTGGGAAACTACTCAAGCCCAAACACCCTCGCCCAACGGTTCCTTGAATTTATAAACTCTAACACAATGGAACAACTGGTCACCACTCCCACAAGAGGGAACAACATATTAGACCTGGTCATCACCAACATGGGGACTCTATGTTCCACACCAGAGGTAAACCCCTCATTGGTAAGATCAGACCATAAACAAATTTCCCTGGACATCCATATCCCGTCCCCACCCCCAGCCAAGGAAATCACTGTAAAGAATTACTCAAAAGCCAACTTTGCACTTCTCAAGATTTAGGTGGAATCCTTCAAAGCCCCTGGGCCACAGGATAATACAGCCCAATCCACAGAATCCTTTACAAATGCATTCTATGAGCACCTGCAGGAATGCATGGATCGTGCTATCCCAAATAAAACCAAGACTCACTCCTCCAAAAACAGGAGACTGGTCTGGTGGACCCCGGCCATAAATAAGCTATACAACAGAAGGAGGAAGCTACTACATGACAGAGTAAAATTCCAAAAAGGGAAGGCATCTCTGATCAGTATTAGCTAGAAACTTCGATCCCTCATAAAATCATCAAAGGCCAGTTTCGAAAGAAAAATTGCCCTAGACACTAAAGATAATCACAAGGCCTTCTTTAGTTATGTCAGGAACATGGGCGGAAACTCCCAGATATGCTCTGAATTGTTGCATAACGGTACAAAATATACCGAACCTACAGACATAGCCAACATCCTGGCAGACAGATTCAGTGCAAACTTCTCCCCCCTTCCCCCCAAAGGAGCAAATGCCTATCCCAACTTAATGTAACCTCCCTGACATCACAGATGCACAGGTGAAAACTGCCCTCTCCAAAGCAAAAAAACACAGCATCTATGGGACCGGACAGTGTCCCAGGCTGTGTCTTACACGAGCTCCAAGAAGAACTGAACCCTCACATTAAGTCATTGTTCAAACTTAGCCTTACTACAGGATATGTACCCAAAGAATGGCGTACAGCTACAGTGGTCCCACTCCACAAAGGTGGTGCCACAACGGACCCCGGAAACTATCGCCCCCATAAGCCTGACTAGTCTGGTCTGTAAAACTATGGAGTGTATTATCATGGAACTCATAAACAAAGACATTGGGAGCCTCCAGACACTGAACCCTACCCAATTCGGCTTTGTTAAGGGCAGATCTTGCCTCTTAAACCTAGTTGATTTCTTTGAAACAGTTACCAAAGCCATAGATGAGGGCAAGGTAGTCCACACAGCCTACCTGGACCTCGCGAAAGCCTTCAACACAATACCCCACTTGGGCATCATAAATAAGCTTACCAGCTTAAATATCAACCCCTGTATCACAAGATGGGTTGCAAACTTGCTCAGAGATAGACCCACATGGTCAGAATCGCAGGTGTCATGTCCAAATCCAAACCAGTTACAAGTGGCATCCCACAGGGCTCAGTTCTGGGACCTCTCTTGTTTGGTATATACTTCTCTGAGGTTCAGGCTAAGACGGGGGGATTATGGCTGACAAAGTTCGCAGATGACTGCAAACTGGGGGCCATAATCGAATCTCCAGCTGACACAAGCATCCTCCAAAAGGGTCTCACAGAGATGGATGCTTGGTGCCAGAGCCACGGCCTCAAGCTAAATGCTAAAAAGTGCATAGTCATCCCCTTTGGGAAAAACAAGGTGCCCACAAATTACCACATAGGTGGTAATCCATTAAGTAGGGAAGAAATAATTAGAGATTTGGGGACCAACGTAGATAGTAATCTCTCCTTTGATAATCACGTTGCCAAAGTGGTTAGAAAGACCTTCTATATAGCCCACCTTATCACAAAAGGGTTCGCATCTAGATCAAGAGAGGTCATTGTGCCCCTCTACTCATCACTCATCAGGACCATAATTGAATACAATGCCCCTTTTGGGATGTACCTTACCCGACACCTGCAGCAACTGGAGAGACCCCAAAAGTACCTCACCAAGAGGATCATGGGCTACAAACAGATGTCCTATGCAGCTCGACTAAAGAAACTCCAGCTCTACTCAGTTTCTTACCGCCTACTCAGAGGCGATCTATGCCTGACATACAAATCCATGTCAAACCCAGAATTAATGGACATGCTTCACCTCAAAAAAATCCAAGTCCCTTAGAGCTACACGCTCCAGGGACCTAAACCTCAGCACAAAAATAAATAGGACATGCTGGAGGGACAGATTCATTTCCCAGAGGCTCCCCTCACTCTGGAATAGAATCCCAATTCATGTTAGACGTAGCCCCTCGCTGATCCTCTTCAAGCGAAATTTGGACGCGTGGATGGGAAATCGCAAATTCACCCCTGGGATCTCTCCTGTGTCCCTGCTAGACAGAGGCACAGTAAACTAATCTTAAAAGGGTACCTTCTGTGACCTACTTTACAGAGGCACAGTAGGCTAATCTAATATGGAGGCGGAAGCCAAATACACTCTGGCTAGGCTTATAAATGCCCTAGGGCAGATAGCCTAGTATCTACCTATGAACCTATGAGAGATATTCACAGCTATTCAGGGAAGATACTTATTAATTTTATTGCAGTATTCCTTTTTTAGTTAAAAGAAAAGCTGGCAATGTAATACTCCGCAATTACTAGTAAAAAATACATTTATTTATTTTATTTGTCTTTGTTTACTGGGAAAGTCCCACTGGGTAATACCCATTTTCTGAAGAGGCCAGGGGAGAAAAGCTCCATTTACTTACATTGCGTTATACTAAGTTCCATTTACAGACAGAGTAGTTACATTTCTAGTTACCTTTATACACAAACAATTGCACTTTTACATTCTAAAATTTTTCAGAGGTGGAAATTACTAAAGAGAAAGCCCACATTTAGCTTAGTAGATCATACAGGCAGCAGTTATTTATAAAAATTGTTTTGTCATTTCATTGAGAGGTTGAGAGTATGTATTTGGAGAGTATTGTATGGTGAACACAAAGTCTTAACTTTGTAATGAGCATGTACAGAACCTGGATTGATTAAGATGTTTAAGCAGTGATTTAAAACTGTTGAGTTTGTCAGTTTTATTTGTGTGGGGATACTGTTTCAGAGTTTAGCAATATATCTTTGTCATAGATATTATTAATTTTCTGCTGGCATTTAATTTGACATCTGAGGTCTAACACTGCATTGGGAGTTGCTAGTTGGTTTTTAAACTGAACCTGTGCATTCCGTTCTTATATTGATCTTGTTTTCTGTACCTGTTAAGACCAGGGCTATATATGTATGAACCAAGTTAAGAACCAAGTTATTTGACTGCATGTGGTTTTACAATTACTGTTTCTATTTTTATTCTGCAGTCAATTTATATATTTTAGTTGTTTTTGTACAAACTGGAATTATTAGTTATCTGTGTTTATCTGCAATCCGTCTACTGACTGTAGCTGAGGTATATCTGAACTATTATTAGAATGTTATTGCTAAGTAATTCTGCTGCCTAGTGTTTGTTATACAACTTGAATGACATTGATATTAGATTTGTTTCACTGATGTTGTCTCTTTTACTACAATTTCTTCCTTTTCTATTTTCATTTAGTGCCTGTACATCGCGACTACATAGTGGGTCCAGTTTGTTCCCCTTCCCATGCTTGAGAGCACGGACACTCCAAAATATAAACTTAAGAAAACTTTTGGACTACTAGTTGATCAGTGCCACAGCCTCTCTGCTTCTATCCAGGTGCTTACAATAGCTATTTTCAACTAAACTCCAATGAATTTTGTCTTTTAATCCTTTCAGTAGCACTAGCTACTATTTTGTTAAGCAAATGGGCATTTGTAGTAGATTTTGGTTGAGTTTTGCATTGGTACTGACAGCTGCAATGTATTCCCCCCCCATGACTTCTCTCTTCCCCTGCCATAGTGTTTAAACTACGTTGCATATAAGCTTATTTTGACTCCCCCCCCCATATTGTTAGTTACACTCCTCCTTCCTTGTTAAAAATCTATCTAGTAGAGTAGTCTAAATTCTTCTAATTTCTGTCTGCTTCTTTTGACTTTTGTATTCCTTCTAATTTCTGCCTGTTCCTTTTGACTATAGGACTCACTTATACTTTACTTAACTATGTCGCTGATTGTTTTTGTATATTTATTTATTGCTTACATGCATTCCCTGATCTAGGCCCACGCCACTCCTTTATCCTACCCCCATTCCCACCCACCCCTGCAACATCTAGACTTTTACCCAAGCCTCATTGCATAATCACACCCCTTCCTCACACTCTAACCTATCACCTCGTTACCCCCATTTTAACACTTCGACATTACAACTACTCTCCCTCCCCTACAAACGTAATACTTCCTTTCCCATTTTTCACTGTTCCTACATTTTCCACTGCACTATCCAATTCTCTTCTGATACTAGATAGCCATTCACTAACAATGTTCCTCCCATACATTCTCGCTCCACTGTTCCTTTTCTTCTCCTTCCTCACTGGCTATCATTGTAACTTAAGCCATATTCAACCAACTCCCTTCAGCACCTGCCTACCTACTGTAAATAACAATAATCATTTCTACACTATGTCATCATCACTATTCCAGTTCTCCTACATCTACATTCTCAAACTCCTTTTCACTTCTTCTACTTCTCCAAAACTGAAACTCAAACTTTCCACTTATGACCTCCACACTCCTCAACCAATCCTCGTCTACATTTATTTATTCCTCTCTGGTGACATTCATCCAAACCAAGGCCTACCCACCCCTTTCACTCTCACCCTCTCTGTTAATACTACCCCCGAATCCCCTATGCTATCTCCAAACATTCCCTCCCCTCCCTCAAAACAACTAACCATCCTCTCATTAAACACACAAAGCTTATTCAATAAAATTGCTGACTTTCACTCCTAGATAGCCTCTAACAAACCCCAAATCCTAGCCCTATCTTAAATGTGGCTTAAACCCCACATTTTGGATACTGAAATCTTACATGTAG
Organism: Protopterus annectens; assembly: GCF_019279795.1. Lineage (NCBI taxonomy): Eukaryota > Metazoa > Chordata > Ceratodontiformes > Protopteridae > Protopterus > Protopterus annectens. Next base: position 785,876,895 of record NC_056739.1, read on the forward strand.
GATTTAATATGTACCGACTAGATAGAATTCCAAAAAAAAAGGTGGCAGTGTTGCCATATTCTATTCCAAACAGCTTGATCTCTCCCCACTTACTGTCCCCATCTCAAACTTTCAACATGCTGAGCTTCTCATTCTAAACTGTCACTTAAATACCCACAAAAACTTGCTACTGCATCCATCTACATCCCACCAAGGGAAAACATCCCAATCCTTGAACAAATACTTTTTTTGGTTATCACAAAATATTGCTTATGAAACTTTAATCCTTGGAGATGTTAAGATAGATTAGAATTACCTAAATATTCACTCCCCCCAACATGGCATCAATCTCAATGGCTTTTCCCAACTGATCTCTACCCCCACCTATCTAAATAAAAACAACCCAGGTTCACTCTAGATTGGATCCTCACTAACAAACCTCACATGTACCATTATCCCTGTACATCCTTCAGCACTATAACTGACCACCTGCTAACTCACATTTATCGATACTCCCCCAACTGCAGAGACCTCACCTCTACAAAGACTATAGAAAACTCACAAACTTTAACCCAGATACTCTGAATAATTATCTTTGCTCTATTAACTGGTCTTTCCTGCACTCTCTGCCCATTAATGAAGCTGTACTTAAATTTAACCAGATCCTTCTTGACATCCCGAACTGCCTAACTCCCTTAAGGAAAATCAGGGTCAAATCCAACTATGCCCTCTGGCTCACTAGAAATACTTTCTCCCTCATGGCAAAAAGAGATAAGGCTTGGAAACTCTACCTAAAAGTTAAATTACCTTCACAATTACAAGACTACAGAGAACTTAGGAACCTCACCAAAAAAAAAAACATCCACCACAATAAGAAAAACTACTATATCCAAGCTCAAACTAACAACTACACCAACCCTAAAAGATTATGGAATACTATTAAGAAAATTCTCCATCATGGTACCCTCACTACCCCCTACCCCTTCCCTAACAAAATCCCAACAGAGACTGCAACACTTCTTAACAAATACTTCATAGAGACTATTGCCAAGCTCATTCCTAATAACTCCTCTTCTACTACAGATGCCTGTAACACAAACAACTCTACCCCTCTCATTCAGACTGCCAATGCCAATACTTTCTCATTCAAACCTGTTTCTATTTCCTACATCAGAAGACTACTCCTGAAATGTAAACTCTGCTCTCCCTCTACTGACAACCTTCCTCCTCCTCTGTTCCTTAAAATAGCTGCTGGTTCTATTGATTTTCCTGTCTCTGTTTTAATTAATAGATCCATTCAAGAATCCATAGTTCCTAACCACTGGAAATCTTTCTACACTATGCCTCTACACAAGGGTGGTAATTCAACTGAACCTGGCAACTTCAGACCCATTGATATCCTCTCTCCTCTGTCTAAAATCCTTGAAAATTGTATCTACTCTCAACTAATTACATATCTTATCGAAGAAAATCTCCTCACTCCTGCATCCTAAACACAGCACCTCCACTATCCTTATTTCCTTCTCTGAAACTGTTGCTATGGCCAGAGACAACAACAAACTTGTTTCTTGCCTGTTCCTTGATTTATCTAAAGCCTTTGACACTATTTCTCACTCACTACTCCTCTCCAAACTATCCCATATCAACATACCTCTCAACCTGGAAACATCAAAAATCTGGAGAAAAGCCAATGAAAAATAGGTACACATCGGCATGCTGATTAACATAAAATTTGCATACATAATTATGTAACCCCACCCACTCCAGTAGAATTGTGGGATACCAACTTTTAAATGCAAACTGAAGAACAGAAAACCAAAATATGATCATGAAATGCAAAATAAGCAGAAGAACACAATCATGTTTTATTTCATACCTCTCAACCTCTTAGAGGAAGAAATCGGGACAAAGCCATAAATAAAAGTGAGACAAAGGCCCAAAGAATAGGGACATTTTTAAAACATTGCTCTTACAAACTTAGAAAGTTGATAGAAGAACAGGTTTTGCATTAGCATGAATTTTCTGAAGGGCATGAAGTCTGAAACCTAAATGTCTGCCATTATTTTCTAACTTCAGTCTTTAATGATTTGCCATTAATTTGTCAGAAAACCACAATTTTATGAAAAATGTACAAATATATGAAACAAAAATCTATTTCACTACATACACAGTCTAAACCACACATTAAAATATTTTATCACATAACACATATGAATATAAAATACAGCATGAAGTTAAGTCCTTATGACTTATCAGCACTTCATGGAAAGCATAAACATATAAAATGACTACATACCTTAAGATGTTACTTAATTCACAAGCTGGTAATGGTGTTCTGGTACAACATAAATGATCAAGAGTATCTAGTCGCACTATGACACTATGATAGGTACATGTATAAAGTACACATCCACACTCATGTACAGACACATGTGTGAACGTTTAGTATGGATGTAAAAAGTCATTGAGGAGCTTTAGGTAGAGGAGGAAGTACAAGTTATACCTTCACAGAGTTAGATTTGTCTGGCTAATATATTCAAGTGTAACACACGACAGTGATCATTTGGGAAGCAGATGATTCTACAGATTTCAAACTTTTGAGGCTTCATTCAATTCTGATTTCATTTGATGGGGAAATTCCTGTTTTTAAAACATACAGAGAAAAGAGACTCGTTGGTAATAGTTATTATTATTATTATTATTATTATTTTATTTGCATTGTTAGTAGGATTTGGCTTCCAGCTCTGCATTATCAGAGTGTCAGATTGTCTTGATGGACTATATCTCAGAATTAAGCATCTTATGGGTGTATAGTTATCAGCTCTATATAAAAAGTGGTATGGATTCTTTTTAAGATGAGAGAAAGGGTATTTTGTAATTCCTGTCAGGATAATTTCTTTTATGTTGTGAAGTCATATGCTCTGTTTGAGAAATTAGTTACAAATGTGGCTATGTTATTATACATTTGTTTTATTTCAGTTTGGTGGTTATTTGTTAGGGTAGTGGGGGCATAGAGGTGATTGAGCAGGATAATCAATTTAGCAATAACTGGGCTGCTCCCACTGGTTTAGTGATTTGAGCATTTAGTAGAAAGTGTGAGGGACTTGCCTAGTTTTCTACAGAAGTTAGTTTGGGTTTATTTTTGGAGCTGGGTTATAGTGGATGCAAAGTATGGACTGTCTTTCACCACTTATTCCAAGTTCAAATGCATCTTTTTAGTGCCTGCTCTACAACAGCATTTATTTCAGGAGGTTTATGACTGTTCTTTAACCTTCGTATTGTGAATCATAACAGATATTGTGAGGTAGAATTGTCATTAAAATCCCCTTGTAATTTACTCATTTTCTTTGCTTAATAAAGTAGCGCTGTGTAGCATAGTTCACAAATAATACCGATTCAGCATGCAACATTTATGCTTGACCAAATAATCTGGCCTGATATGGGCAAACTCATTCCTGATGCATTATAAAAAGAGAATGTCTCAATAATAAACTTCCTTAATTAAATCACAGCCAGTTTTCAATGAAGTATGCAGCCAGGTTGTGTATGTGTGTGTGTACACAACCTTGTTTTCACTCTAAGTAAAATATCTGATATTGTGGTGGTTATGAAGCTGTCGCCAGAACAACTGTATTTTATGTTCTGGTACTTCAAAATCTACAAGGCAGATTAACTCTACATAAGAAAAGTCTAAATTTGATCTCAGTTTTAGCAGACTACAGAGGTATGCAACTTAACATAGGTCACTCAAGTAGATCAAGCTCATATAGGGAATCCTCCTGTGTGATACAATTGCAGTAAATTAATTTATATCTTTTTACCTGGAGGTGGAGGAGGAGCTGGGGGAAGAAGCAAAAAGAAAAATATTTTTTCATGTCTGGTCACACCGCTGCTCTGACCTAAGTGAGTCTGATGAGACTGCTGCTGGCCTGCTGCTCTGAAACTAATGGCTTGTTTGAGGACGGGGTAGCCTTGCTGATGCTGACTCTCTGTATCAAAGTCAAACTTAAGTTCTAATTAAAAGTAAAAAAAAAAAAAAAAAAAAAAAAAAAAAATCACTGTGTTGCTGTTGCTTCTCTTGCATGGTCCAACCTGCCTGTGTAGTCCAGTCCCAAGTCCCGACCAACCCTCTCTAAACTAAATGACTCTGCTGTCTACTCTGTAACTTGAAAGAAGCACTTGCCTTTAGCCGAATTCCGACAGGCTGGCAGACTGCTCATGATGCTGACGTCATCGTGAACTCCTCTAAACGTGATGACATTAGCGGAAAATTGCCAAGGAAAAACATTTTTAAAAAAAGCCAGGAAGAATCGGGATTAAAGGGGGCCAATCGGGAATTCATGGCACCCCATTATTTGCACCTCAAAACCGGTAAATGCTGAGGAATTCGGTGTATTTGAGAGATCTGCATCTCAACCTCTCACACTGCCCTCAACTGGTTCTCCAGCTACCTCTCTAACAGGCAACAATCAGTTAGATGGATTAACTCTTGCTCCCCTTTCCTTTCTATCCAAACTGGAGTACCCCAAGGGTCCATCCTTGGCCCTCTGCAATTCAACATCTTTATCAATAACCTCCATACTTCTTGTGGTCACTCCTCTATCGTTCAATATGCAGTTGACTTCACATTGATATCTGTCTCTGAAAACTTGTCAGACCTGTTAACTACTACACAAAACTCCTTTTCTTCTGTAGAAAGATGGCTCAATGACAATCAGCTCATCCTCAATCCCAATAAAACAAAGCTCCTCCTTTTTCTGCCTAACTCCTTCTCTCACTGTAAATCTATCTTTTCAATCTCTTCTCTCACCAACACTATTATAAAAGGTGAAACACAACCTAAACTCTTAGGCATCATTATCGATGACCAACTAAAATTTGACCTACATGTCCAAGAAAGCATCAAAAATACCCACCTGTGACTAAACTTTGTATGTTTATATTTTTAGTACTCACACTTTCTTATGTGACAACTACAATTTGTTCCCTATACCAGTATTTCAGTTTGTACTCTGTAATATCCTGTTTCTCATATTACAGTTACTACCACAATGTGCAGCCATGATCTGCACATCACTGTAATATCCTGTTTCTCATATTACAGATACCACAATGTGCAGCCATGATCTGCACATCACTGTAATATCCTGTTTCTCATATTACAGATACTACCACAATGTGCAGCCATGATCTGCACATCACTGTAATATCCTGTTTCTCATGTAGGCAGTGGCATTCCCCCAATTCACTCTTTCATACACACAAGTACACAAGTACACAAGTACACAAACACGAACATGAACACAGTCACATATACACCCACTTACACAAATGCTCACACACACCACAGTTCCTGTACCTGCCCCTACTCTATCCAGACTTCCATGATTCACCCACCTCATAACACTTCAGTGCCAAAATATGGCATGTATGTATTAAGCCCTGGTGGTCTAGTATGCCCTCCCCTACTCTCCTTTATTTTATGTATAATGTTTCTTTTACTTTTTATTGCTGTAGACGTTACTGGAGCTTTTCCCCTCAGGTCTCCACTGAAAATGTTTTTTTTTTTTAACTCAGCTGGATCAACCTGGTTAACAAATGTGAAATATTGGGAATACATCGAGTCTCCTGCAACATTATTTGACTTATTTGTAATTAATAAGATTTGTTACTAGAAAAGAGGTCCCTTGCTGGACAGTAGGACAGTAACAGGTTTTGTAGTGGAGGGCATTTTGTCTGGATGAATGAGTCTGTATGCTGTAGTTAGTTGTGAGTACATTAGGTAGTTGTGCAGTTCAAGCCAGTTTAATTGCTTTAAACTATGACAATGGTGGGTCCTATGAGGAAGAATGATGGCAAATTTAGCTATTTTATTGTAGCAGGAGGCATTTCTGTGCAAATTCATCCTATCAGGAAACCAGGTCTTTTTTATTGTGAAATAGCAGCGTCACATGATTATAATACACCAGTGCATGGGAGGTGTAGTGGTTTGGACCACAAAGAAACAATATTTTAGCGTGTTTAGTACTGCTCAGGCCACACACTTTTATACGAGTAATTGTCAATAAATGTTTATTTCTATATTTTATATCTCAAAGATCATTACTCATAATTCTAGCTAGTAGAAGTTACTTACATGGTTGTTTTTTTTCTATATAAAGGTATCTTTGCCTGTGTCTTAAGTGATAATTTAGTAAAGGTGTTTGCCACTGCAGCAGGCTGGTATTTTTCCTCAGATGCAGGTGAGAGACTCTTCTGTGACCAGTCTGGTTCCTCAGACCCCTCTCCTCTTTCCCTAGATCCCGAATACAACTATGGACTGGGGGTTAATGATGTCCTCTGCAGCTACTGGGCTGCCCTTACTGGGCAAGGGAGAAGCACTTTTGTTGGTGTGGCAGGAATGGACAGGGGTAGTGCCTTTGTTTAACCAGAATGCCCATGTTTGAGGAAGCTATTGCTGCCATTAAAAATGTGTTTGCCTTAATTTTCCTGTCAAAAAGAAACAGAAAACTAGACTTTAGCTTTAACTGCTCCACTGGACAAGAGTAGTTTATTAAGTCCGGCTCAGGGTCTTGTTCAGGCTATTGACCTTTCTTATCAGGTGGTTTGTGGTAAATGAAAAAGTGATTCCTCTTTTCCTGAAAAGATTCAATAAATTAAATCCAGAGAGGAATGTGATGGAACAGATACAGTTTTTTTCCTCTCAGAATTCTGATTCAGACTCAGTGGAGAGTATTTTACCTGAATCTCCCTATCAATGATTCTTTCTCTGAAACTAATTCCAGAATATGCAAGTGTATTCAGAGGGAGAACACTGAGGTTTCTCAGTCCCCCAGAAAATACTATCAACTGTTGCAAAAGGAATTTCCAGAACCTTTACTAATTTCCCCAGTTCTGTCAGCTGTGGAGGAAGTGTGTGTCACTGCCTGCAACTTTGCTGATACTCAACTAACTGGATATAAAAAGGCAAATAGAACATATAAAGTTCCTCAGTCTTTTAAGTTTTTATATGGTCTTCCCAAACATGAGCCAGAGCTATAGCTTTAGTTAATCCAGCTGCTGCCAAACATGTTAATGGTGATCCTTACCCTTTTGATAAGAATGGGAAAACTTGTTTTAAGTTTGGGGAAAAGTATTTACTTCTGCAACTTTAATTTTTATAATTTTGAGTTGTCAGGCTTGTGTTAAAATTTATTGTGACTAACTGTGAAAATATGAGGAATGTTTTATCTGCAATTCTTCCCTGTGAGGAAAAATCGGCTTTGTGTGGTTTGGTTTCTTTTACTTTTCAGGTCACAAGTCATTTAAAGTGTGTTAATGACTGTAGATACTGCATCCAGTCAGGTTGCCACTGGTACTGTGTTGAAGAGATTTGCTTAGCTTCATTCTCAGAACCTCCTAGAGGATGTTAAAATGAGCTTTTAAATTCACCTTTGGATAGACATTTTGGTCCCACTGCTGCAAAGGATATCAAAAATGTGATGAGAGGGGTAATCTGATAAACAGGGAATCTCAGATTTTTTTACCCCCCCCCCCCTAAATTTTCCAGTGGTTATTTTGCTCCCTTGTCCAACTGCACAAGAAAGAAACAAAAAAAGCAATATGCTGGTAAGCAGACATTAAAAAACAATGGTAGGGAGGTTCCCTAAAAGAAAGCGGGAATCCCCCAGAAAAAGGACAGTCAAAAAGATCAGAATGAGTATGTAAGAGGCCTTGTCCCACCTCCCCCCCAGCAGCCTCTTATGCCTTCCAGAAAGTTAGATCCTCCATTTCTCTCTGTTCGGCAACAGGTTGTTTCAGACAAATGGGTTGTGAGACTGACTCAGTGGAAAGAGATCCTTCTTTTACAGGGAATTATTCTACATCCCTAGACCAAACCCTCTGTTCTCTCCTGTACTACAGCACATGCTTTATCAGGAGGGGATTCATAGAAATATTTCATTTTTCTCAACAGGGAAGATGTTTTCATCCAAGAATGTTTCTGATGCCAGAAAAAGAGAATGCCTGGAGATGAGTTATGGACCTTTTTCTTAAATCAGTTTGTGATAGTGCCCAAGTTCAAGATCCTTTCACAACACTATCTCTTACCGCTTCTTCCCCATTTTGGATTTTTTGGTAACCTTAGATTTAAAAGATGCTTGTCATCACATTCATATCCATTAAGGCTTCAGATGTTTCTTAAGGTTTTATTTACCTGGATCACATTATTCATTCTCTGCCATACCCTTTGGACTATCCACTGCTGCAAGAGTGTTCACAAAGTGTCTAGCACCCATTATAGCACATTGCAGGCTACATGTTATCCACATTTTTCCATATTTAGATGTCTTGCTTATCTATGCTAACTCTTTTTCAAAGTGTCAGGAATCTCTCTCTTTGGTGAAAGATCTCATATGCAGGCTGGGATGCCAAGAGAACCTCAGTACAATGAGCTTTTCTTCAGCAGAAAAAATATATATCTACATTTCGATCTATTCCAGGGTTTTTCCCCTAATCCTTCTGGTGTTACACATACAATGACTATGGACTGGGGATTAGCAATATCTTCTGGAACTGCTGGTAGCCCCCTTAATGGGCAAGAGAGGAAATACCTCCGGATTCTGAGTCTTATGGCATCTATGATTCTCATGATACCCCTGACAAGACTTCACATGAGAAGGATACAATAATGTCTGAAGGCTCCAGTCCCAGCACCAGTGCCCATTATCTTTTCAGATTCCAGTTCTGGGATGTGTGAAAAAAGAAATCACTTGGTGGAGACATCAAGTACCCTGAATCCAGGTCTCTTCTTCTCCCCTCCTGCTCCAAAACATTCAGTCACCACAGTTACCTTGCACTTTGGTAGGGGGATAAAAGTGCAAGGTATCTGGGACAGCAAACACAGACACAAGCACATAAATGTAAAAGGGAAGTTTGTCCTTACCAAGGCACTCAACTCTCTAAACCACCTTTGGTACCTCCTTCACAGATTAGATATGTTATCATGGGATATAGCTTTACAGCAGAATCTCACTTTGCTTCCTACATTCTGTCAGAAGAAAACTTGAGTTGCAGGCAAGCTGGGAAGGACAAAGGCAAACCTTCACGAATGGAAACTAGAACGGGGGTCTTACAAGATCTGAGACATCTGTGAGGAGTTCCTCAAGTAGGCCTTTTAGCCTACCAATGAACAATCAGCTGGCAAAATTCTGCTCCAAGACTTTATGAAAGGAGGCCTAGAAGACAGATGCCTTTTCCTTTCCTTGGACATGAATATTCCTGTATGCTTTTCTACCCTTTCTGGTAGTGAAGGTAATTCTGAAGATTCAGAAGGAATCCCGGAAGTTCATTGTGACTTCTTTCTGGCCCAGGCAATAGTGTTTATCCCTTCTTTTGGAACTGGCCAGAGGCAATTACCACAAGTTTCCTCACAGAATGGGTCTAGTCACACAAAAACAGAGATGAAAGAGATAATTGGGAACATATTTTTTTTTGGATTGCAATGATTTGGAAGACTTTAAAATTCCCTGCAGACTACGCTATCAGAAATACTGCATGAGCAAATTGGTGTAACTAAGGAAATTATTTTTTTTTTTTGATCTGTGATACAGGATCAGAATTGCCTAGACACAGTAAGGCCTTGCTGAGTTTAATTCTGGTGGCTGCTAAAAAAGCCTTTACTCGAGAAAGGAAATCAAAGTCTAAACCAGCTGTACTAGAATTAGTGAATATAGTAACAGAGCTAAAACAACTGTAAGTGGGAGCTTTAAAAAAGGGTAGGAATAAATTACATGAAAAAAAGCAGAAATGTTGTGAACAATGCATTCAGAATAATGTTTTGAAGGATGAATGAGGTTTAAGGGAAGGCATGAATTGAAAGAGCTTTGTAATATCTGACTGACAACGACTGGATAGATTATAAATAATGTTTGACAATGACCTGATAGATTATAAGTGATTTATAAGTTTCAACTGAAAATATGTCAATATGGTTTGTTTTCATTTATATAAATGTATGATTGCCTATATCATAAGTGATAAATTAATAAAGATGTTTCTTCTTAAAAAAAAGAGCAGGGACATTTTATACATCCCAACCCTAAACAACTTTAAATGACTTCCTGCATCTTAGGGTCTTAGTACCTTTTAGGCACTTGTTTAATGAGGATGCACAGGAGGTACTAATGGGGACAAGAAAGCCCTCTACTAAAAAATCATATATTTACAAATGAAAAATGTTTCCTAGTTGGTGCTGAAAACATAACCTGAACCCATTCACAGTAGGTTTCACTGGTTTTACAATAATTCTGTGAGTTGCTTTTCTATTTGCCTGTCTTACTCCTCTATTGAGTTTCATTTCTTTGCCATTTCAGCATGTCTGCCCATGGATCCCCTTTTTCAAGGCATTCCAGTGTCATCATATTTTTGAAAGGGTTTTGCATAAGAGACCTCCACAAAAACAGTGTCTCCTCCTCCTCCTTGGGGCATTAATTTGAGTTACAGAGCTAACACTTGCTCCATTTGAATCAGCCCATCTGGCTGACTTAAGGTTCTTAAGATGGAAGAGAGTTTTCTCCTTGCTCTGACCTCTGCAAGAAGAATATCTGAGTTGTAAGCTCTTATGGTAGGTCAACCTTATTTAATTTTCCACAGAACATGGTTTCCTTGAGAACTAATCCTTCTTTTATGCTTAAAGTGCCATTCAGATTTACATAAAGCCAAACTCTCCAATTCCTGTGTTATTCCCTGAGCTCCAACACGAGGGAGAAAGGATACTTCATATCGTGGATGCCCACAGACATTTCAGGTACTATCTTGACATTATCAGTTTTTCAGAACTTTCGCTCAGTTGTTCATTTCTTGTTAAGCTAATGAGATAGGACAACCTGTGCCAAAGCAGAATATTCCCAAATGGATATCTCAGGCTTGTACCTTTTGTTATTCCCACCACAACAAAAGTATTACAAGCAGGGTCAAGCCATATTGTATCATGTCTTGGTTTCATCTATGGCTTTTTTATAAGGGTTGAATTATAGAAGTATTCTAGAAGCAGCAACTTGGTCCTTGGTACATACCTTTACAAAGCACAACAAGCCAGATTCCTTCTCTAGGTCTAGGTCAAGTTTTTCTAGGACCATTCAACAGGGCTTCCTGGACCCTTCTTCTTCTTCTACCTCCCAGGTGTTCTAAGCTGGGTTCCTGTCAGAAGAATGAAGACGCATTATGTCGAATGCGTCTGTCGAACTGTAAATGTCGAAAACACAAAATGACAAAGCGGCTTTTAAGCAAATTCTTTCCCTGGGAAAGAAGTCGTTTGGCCACTTCCGTCACTTTGCCATTTACGGCACTGTAGTGCGATCTCGGAGTTGGTATATTTCAGTAGGGGGGTGTGGGGGTTGAAGCCCCTCACTTAAAATAGTGTTTAGTGTGTTTTTTTTTTTTTTTTTTCTGGGAACAGCAAATTTTTTTCCCTGGGAAAAAATTTGCTGTTCTTGTTGTTCGCTCTTTTTTGTTTTCGTTCTTTTGTGGTCGATATAACAGCGTTCGATCTTTTGATCGTTCACTGTTATAACATAGACCCTTCTAAGCTATGGTAATTTGCACATACAGCTTAGGCTATCACAGCAATGATCAATGTGAAGAACATAGTACAGTTGTATAAATAACTCTACCATGGCAGTAGATGTTCGAATGATCACTACTGCAGTAGCCATTCCCTCCATCCACCCCCCCCCCTTGTATTTTGATGTGCTTTTTATTCCAGTGTGTGGGCATTTGTTTTTTGTTATCCCTAGCAATGTCTTCCCAGGGCTCAGCCTCCCTGTCTCAGTTGGCATGAAAGCTCTGAAGGTCTTTGAGCCCAAACCTGTCTTTTTAGCCAGCCCAGCTCAAGCTAAAGGTTTGGGTGTGTGGAAGGTGCTCTGAAGCTTTGCAGAATATAAAACATATAGCTTAGGCTACTGCAGCAGGGATCATTTGAACATCTACTGTTATAGTAAATTTATTTTTTGTAGTTGAAGTACTAGTTGGACTGAAAATTCATAATGCAGATTTAAGTAGCAAAGTCTGTGTTTGTGCCTATGTGTGTGTTCTTTTAATCAAACTCAGAAACCAGCATGTATTGTTCCCAACACCCTAGGACATACCAGAGGACACAGAAGCATGGACTCAGGTTTTAGTGTGTTTCAGACTATAGTGCTGACAGCTTTAGTGGACAATTTTTATTCTGAATTTTGAAACTGCTAACCTGTCTTCACTGTGTCCACTTTCACAATACAAAGTGTACATTAGGCTGTCTGGACTATAGCCAGAAACAGACTAAAACCACAGATTCCATGCCATATAGCAATTACAAGGGTTGTTCACCACTATGTAGTTTAAGTGTTGCAATGCCCAAATAACCCACAGACACCAGAGTTTTATGTTGCTTGTTTAAGCTTCCCACCTCCTTTCATTTACTTATTCAGGTTTTTAGCACACAGGCTGTCTTTTTGAATGGTATACTCAAAGACCAGACATTCAGGTGAACGTACATGTGCCATTCACACTTGGAATGGGGTGATGAGAGACAGTAGTTTCATTTATAATTTTACTATGAAATTTATGTGGAATTATTCTTAATGCAACAACAGTATATGCAGCTGTTCAACACATATCATATGTGTACATCTTTTATCGCAGTTAACAGAAAAAGAAAAAAAAATGCTCCTTTCAAGTCATTACATGCTCCTATGGGCCTCCACCTCCCCCCAGCCTTCAGCATCTTCCGGCACCTGTGGCATCTGTGCTTCCTCATGTTTTTGTTGCCCCCTTCCATGCTCAGTGCAATTTCAGATGCTGTGGGATATTTTCAGTTTGAAACAGATCGTATTCTCTGCCAAGCTTTACTGCAAATACTACATACAAATCTGCTTCTTAGTGATTCATCCAGGTTCACACCAGATTCACAGTTCACTGTGCATTGCTTCAGCTCAAAGCTGATTGCAATGATTAAAGCAAAATTCACATTTATTATTTATTTGCGTTCCAAACATTCCTATAGCATTTCATTGATTTGTTTGCAGCTCTTCTGGTTTGGTTTTAGTAAATGAACTCTGTTTTGAGTAAGACTGTACAGGGAAGCATCAATGACAATGAATAGTATTGCCATTTACTCCCCTTCAGGAATGCCAGTCACATGGAAAAACTGTTCAGTTTTCTAAATATATGCAGACCAGGACTGTCCAGTTGGCTTAGATTTGTCATTTCTTTCCAAATGAGTCATACTCTTTAGGCACATTTTTATTATGTGAACACTGTGCTCGTACACAACTACGTTTTATACTGCAAACTGACTCATTCTTATGGATGCCTGGGCTTACCAAGCAGATAAGTGACAAAGCTCAATATACCTTGGTGAACAAATCAGACAAAGCAAAGGGAAGGAACATCGAACAAGAGTGCAGGAAGGTATACAAAAATAAGAGGGGGAGTCATGGAAAAGGAACAAAGTAAGAGAACACAGATATAATGACCACAGCTAATATGATAAACCCAGATTTTAAACCTTATTGTACAACATATTACAGATCAGTGGGTAACATGCAAAAGATATTGTGTCCTTGAAAAGTAGGGCCAAACAGCACATGAATGAAGTGTCAATTGAGCTGCATTTTCAACATTACACAAAAAAATCTGCCATGTATGCACTTTACACTTGTTAAAATACTAAAATAAAGTGGTTAAGTTACACGACAGCAAGAACTGTTAAAATATGAAATGCAGCCACAGTCCTAAATTAACATCTTTTTTTATTTAGCTGCAATACTTCATGATTCACTGCCACTACTGTTTCTGTTCGCAAATGTACTAGCCCTCTTTCTCAGAGCACTCATTTTGTGACTGGGAGTTCTGTCATGGAATAACAACTCATGGTCTACGCAACTAAAGAAAACTGACATCAACATTTAAAGATGCTGGTTCTGTACCTAGCTGTAGTAAGTCCTACGTTACTTCCAGTGCAGGCTCAGGGGTGCATCAGAAGACAGAAAACATTACCAAGAGGCCTTGGTGGGTCCCTTTAAGCATTTAAGGGGACTGACCAACTACAGTACTCCTGGCTTGGATAGCTGGAAGGGTGAATCTTAACACATTATTTGCCCTTTCTTTTTGATAAGATAACAGAATGCTGTTTCCCATACTTTTTCAGTACAATTTTCTAATAATTCTATAGCAACACTTTTTTACTTTCCAACTTGTAAAGTTCACTAAAGAATTAATCTTTTATGTTACCACTTAAAAAGTGTTAAACACATTTCAGAAATACTGCATATTTTCTGTTCAAATTAAAAGTGACATTTCTCTGAAAATATTTAAATGTAAGTCGTTCAAGCATTTTGAATAAAAAATGTCTGTGACAGACATTTGAATCACATTTGGCAGTTTACCATTTTTGAACTATTGTTAGCAAGAAATAAGTATGTTAAATAAACATATTTTTACCACTTTACTAATAAATGTTCTAGCTGTGGAAACAGTATTAACAGTGCTGTCAGAAATCTTACTCACATTCTGATCCCAAGTATAATTGTTAGTGTCAAAAAAAACTGGCAATCTTATATTCATTTTTACCAGCAGCTTTTGCTGTAGCCTTAATGCTAATTATTTAGTATGCTTGCAAAAGTATGGAATGAACTGCTTTCATCAGTATGATTCCTCCACATTTAAAATGGTGAAAACAATCTTTCTATGCATATTCTTATATGTCTGTGTTTGTTCTGGTTGTCGTGCCTTATTATATGGGTGTCATTTTCTGTTTGGATAAATGAAGAATTACGATTTGTGCAGGTGGCTGTCCTGTTGTATGATGATTGTCTCCATGGAAAATCTGCTCTGCATGGACTTTTTCCACATAATATTTTTAGTAAGTTCTCTTCTCAGGACTTTTCCAAGTGTGGACATAAATCTTTCTATTAATGGATTTGCTTGTGGAATAGAGGCCATATTTTCCAATATGCAAAATTTGTATTTGGAAAACAGATTACTGATTTTACTACTAAATTGTAGCTTTTAAACAGCTGTCTAGTTTCATGTGAAACACTGTCCATGATTATGATAACATTTGCAGATGTGGAACTGCCTGAGTGTACAGCTGGATATTAACAAATATGACCAGCAATATTCCCCTGTAGAGCAAGGACCAAAGGCAGTTCTGTTAAGTTCTGCCCATTGTGGCCACTCTGGTGGTATAGAGGGATAACATCCTGACTATGGCCCAGGTGACTGATGGGGCAGCAGGGAGGGATGGGTGTTGTCATCCTGGAGGAAGTGCAGTGACATGGGTGTCTCTTGCAACGATCCCTGGTGGAGGCCTGAGATGTCATACGATAGGAGGTGTGGTGAAATGAGGAAGCAGAGGTCGGGCATGGCTGAGCTGCTGCTGGGGCGGGGTATACAGCACAACATTCCCATTGTATGCCCACTCCTAGGACATAACCATGGGCTTTGTGAGGAAAGGGGACTGGATAGGTCATATGAACCTCTCCAGCCAAATGAATAGCAGCACCCCCTGGATGCCCTTACAATATGTACTTGCCCTGGCAAAAATCTGTAATACTTTAAAGGATGAACTGAACAAATGGTAGAACAACCAGTGGATATAGGGCAATGAGACTGCTGTCTGGATGATGAAAGGAGACCCCCCCCCAAAGAAAAATGAAATAAAATGTTTCTCCCATGATTGTGCTGATAAGCTGGACATGTAAATACACACAGGTATCTTGATCTGTACATTTGCCTGACATGTTACATAACCATGGGTCACAGTCTATGTGCAGCTCCAGGTATTTGAAGACCAGATCTTCTCTCTCTCTCTGTCACTAAGGCTTTTAGAATTACTATCCCTTGGTAAGTTTCAACTACAGTTTATAAAGTTGTTGGTTGTAATGAGTGAGGTGTGACTTACTTGGTGGTTCCTCATTAAAGAAACTTAAACACAGAAGCTTCTACTGAAAGCCCAGTTCTATGAATGGAAACATTGCATATCTTATTTTATAACATGGATTTGTCTGTCACAGTTCTTTAAGTTGCTGAGGCCAATGCTAAATTGTCTAAGGTACTCAAAGCAATACTCCTTAAAAATATTCAGAACCCTCCCTCCCTATAATTTTGTCTTTTTACAGATTTCTTTTTCAGATGAGAAGTTTGGAAACTGCATTAAATCCAATAAAGATATACTGTTCAGCTACTTTGGCTGCTGTGTGTGTTACTGACATTTTCTGGGTGTGTTCCCTTGCCATGTACTATATTTCCTTTGTTTTTATATAAAACAAAACGATAATGTTGCAATCTCTGGGCCCTTTTCTGTGTTGTTAGTAGTGGTTTGGATGTATGTATGTTGTAGAAACCTTCAAGTGGCTAGTGATCAGTGAGTTAGGAAAATTGATATTCGCACAAACATAAATGAAAATGTTCACATCTCCAAATTATGGTTAATGCATTTTCTTTAATGGAAGTAATCTTTCTATATTTGTATATGATCTACTGGTGTATGTAATAGGATTAAAGTGATCTTTGTGTTTTTGAACTAAAACAACAGAAAAACCTGCTGGACTGACACCTACAACAAATTGAGTTTCTTCTGCAGGCTCAGAGTAGGACATACATTACAAGCTAAACTGTCTTTCAGTAGCAGTAGTACTTTATCACGGTTGGTAGGTTGTGAAAGTTGTTGGTTCTGTTCATTCACTGCTGATTTACAGCTGCAGATTGAAGGAGCTAGTAAGGGAAATGGCAGCTGCCAATAGTTTGTAATACTGTACATAATTAAACACTTTAGTGGTCAGATATGAGGGCGTCTATCAGTTTGTTTATTTAGTGTACACTATAACTCATTCCTGTTCTTCATATAAAGCACATATTAACAAATGACTCTTTGGTAAAGTGTTATTTGTTGGAGAAATCATTTGTATCAGAATACTGACCTCATGAAGATGGTCTCCAGTCTCTATGTAGTCCGTGTGATGCAGGCTGAGAAAAATTCTTTTTTGAAACAGCAGCACATGACAATAAAAAATTACATGGCCTTCTTGCAGAGAAATTTGAAAAAGATTCAGAGGAAGAGCTTCTCTGCATTATACAACACTTGCATGATATATTGTGATTAAAAATAATTCTGGGAGAAGAGATACATCTGAGAGAAGAGTTTTTTTCAAGGTTTAAATACTCCTCTCTGCACTTAAGTGTTAAGAAATTGGCATATGATAGCCACAGCCAAACTCATTTCTTTCTTCCATGACATAAAAGAATAAAGCCCTGACTATAACCTAGAAGTCCTAAGACTGACGCAGGGTGATAGCAAACAGCGATCATCTGTTCACCTATCCTGGTGGACAAAGCAGTCTAATCTACTACATTGCTGATATCTACTTGAGACAATGTGCATGGCGATCAGTATTGTGGACAAACGACAAATGCTTTACTTTGCCAAGCTGTTTGCAGCTACTTTCATGGGATTCATATGTGGTAGGTAGCATGCACACAGAGGGAAGGCAAAGCAGGCCCTCACAATGATGCAGGTGTGCACAAAAGCACCAGGGATTAGGCTATACTTAAATACCATGAGTTCTGCATCACAAATAACATGGCTCCATGAAAGTACGGTTACCAGATAGTTTTCCAGTCTGGGGACAGCCACAGTCCTCCTTTAAATGATGATAGTTTTCCAGTCTGGGGACAGCCACAGTCCTCCTTTAAATGATGATGGCCTTAAGGGCTGAAGCCAGACCCTCAAGTTATTGAAAGGAGAAAATGCTCTGACCTGTGTGCCTACTGATGCAGATACAGTGACCAAATAATCTTATGGCTGCTTAAATGATAACCCCGGCTTTTCACTCCACTTGGGAATTAATAGGCTGAAAACCTACGGGAGGGGGGCTGATGGTAGGCAGGCACAGAAAGGGGAAAAGCACATAGAAAAAAAACTGGCAAGCAACCTGGCACCATAAAAATTTAAGCCACTGCCTTCTGTGACATACCTCATCTGTCTGTTGTAGAATTCAGGCCCTGTGAGCAGCAGCTGCAGGCTAGAATCTCAAATGAGATTCTTTAACTTATGCTTCCTGTTCACTGTGGCAGAAGATTTAGGTTAGTGCAGTGTTTCAGAAATGTCCTGTTTAATTTATCAGCACTGGAGAGGTTCTTACCTAAAAAAGAGAATAATAAGAGCACTGTGGCCCCGCTGCAATTGATAACCGTTCAGTACTATTTGTGTTAGTTCTTCTTCTTCTTCTTTCGGCTTTTCCCTGTTATGGGTCGCCACAGCGGAACGCCGGTCCGCTAATGATTGGCAGTTGATTTTTACGGTGCCGAGGTGCCAGCCCAACACCCAACCTTCAACGAAGGCACGCCCATTCACGCATGTCTTTCGAACGTCACTCGACCACAGGGAGGACACGCAGACTCCACACAGAAGGTGCACCAGCCGAGAATTGAATGGGAGAACCTCTTGCTCTGAGGTGACAATGCTACCGCTGCACCACTGCTATTTGTGTTAGTTAATAACATGAAAGAAAATGTGCAGTTGTGTTTTTTTTTTTTTTGTTACTTGTTGATATGCTGCCATTTTTCTTGTTTTTGTCTTAGTTAATAACCTCTTAATTATGCTTCTCAGATGCAGAACTTCTGCACGTGGAAAGCAAGAAACCATTTCCATTTATATTCCTGCAGATACAATTATTATAATCAGGAAGTCCTTCACAGCAAGTAATTTATTTTTCTTGCTACACTGTTCATTTAATTCTGAATGTATAATGTACTTTCAGAATGCCTAACTCCGGACCGTCCATCAGTGTTTACAATTTTCGGAACAATATTAACACCTTTCTGTTGTGTCCTTGTCTTCATCTTCACTTAGTTCTGTTGTGCATTTAAAGGGATTATCAGGGTAAATACCTTCTGAGAATGAGTCATGTCCCTCTAGGTCAAATAACTGAGCATGCTTTTTCTTCTGTAAATCACGTTTCCGTTACTTACAGACTGAACTAGCTGAGACTGTTAGAGATCATTTCTGGTTTAACACCTACTCTGGATCAGTCTGGAGTTTGCATATTCCCAGATGCAGTGTTAACTAAATGTACATCAATACAACAGTGTATCTAATAAATGAATAAGACAGCATTTCTCACAACAATCTTAAATCATTCATGTGAGCGCAATCAACATACCCTTTTGTTACATTATGCACTGCTTAACTACTGACCCTTTCTTAAGAAATGGATCTATTTCTGATTTAAAGATTGTGGTAGATTGATGAGTCATTGTCGTGAGTCAACCAAACAAGGATACCAAAACTGACAGTCATACTGAAGTGAGTTAAAGGGAAAGGAGACCTGTTATCCAACAGTGAACAGAAACTCCTGACTAAAATAACACCCCATTACTGCAGTGATCTCCACACACTCAGCACTTTGCCTTGAACACAAGGACCTTTAATTGCCTATCTGGAATCCAGATTAGCCCTGTTAACAATGAGACTGTAACATGCACAGTGCCTACACAGCCAGCCAACCAGCAACAGCAGGACTGAACGAGGTAGTAGTCCTATCAAAATACAGTACCAGACTGAGCTCCCAAAAGAACAATGACAGCGGCCGCTTATTCTCTGTCATGGAGGTATCCACATGTAAGTAAATGACCAGGACAATCAGGAGATTACAGCAGTGCTGATCTGCTTCTAAAAGAACTGCTTTGGTTTGGTAAAACAGCTACTTCCTGTGACTACTTACCAGCAGTAGAATCCATTTGGTATGTATAGCAGTACTAACTTAAACATGAGAGCACACTGACAGTACCAAGAACCATGTGTAATTTAAGTATGGGCACAA
Organism: Protopterus annectens; assembly: GCF_019279795.1. Taxonomy (NCBI): domain Eukaryota; kingdom Metazoa; phylum Chordata; order Ceratodontiformes; family Protopteridae; genus Protopterus; species Protopterus annectens. The sequence goes on from NC_056739.1 coordinate 785,896,715, forward strand.
TGCATACCTTTCTGTGTCCTACAGTCCCCTAAAGGTGGCCTTATTAAACCAGCAAAGCACAAAGTATTACAGTCTCAAGGAGAATGGCACACAACCTACTGGAAGGTAGCAGTGACCAGCTCCTTGCTCTAAATCATAGGCGTATAAGATTCAAAAGCTTCCTGTCTAATTGCCTTTTATTTGTCTTTGAAACGGTAGTTTTTTAATGTTTCTCACTCTATAGCTCTTATTTGAATTATATTTCTCAGAATTAAAAGAAAATTCCCCAAGGTGATTCTGATGCACTGTGCTGGGCTTAGCACATTAGTTTCCCTGTTCCAAAGCTGATGTTCTCTACCCAAAGGAATTGTCCAGACTCTAGATGGACTATGTCCTGGATCCTAAAATTCTAAAACGTCATGCTTGGCTCCAAACTCAGCAGCCATCTCTAGATGTGCAGTGGCAAAATATGTAAATGAAAATAAAGTCCTTCTGATTGTGAGTAAGATACTAATGGGGTTACTTATTCAATGGAAAATAAAATATTTGCTTTTTGCTCAGTAGCCAAGGGAATTGACCTTCTGTTTCCTAGTAAAAGAAGATGCACTGTCTCTTATTTTTTTTGACAATGGCATTCAGTACTCTGTGGTGGCATTCCAACTAGCCACTCTACCTTGGCTTTTCTGAACCATCTGTAAGAACACAGGTTTAAATGGATTAATTACATGTGACTTCCAACAGCTCTTCTCCACAGGCCTCCACTGAAAATGGGTCATTGGGCTCAGTGGACTTTCTCGGTCAACAAATGTCAATAAATAAATAAATAATCCACAGAAATTTGATTCAAGAAATTTTCAAAAGCTCTTGTTTTTTTATATGATCTATGTTATGTACTGCAGAAGTTACCACTCTCATCATCTGAACTGTTTCCCATCAGCTTAGCTTCCTTTCCAGTGCTGTCCTGATTTGCAGTCACTACCACCAGGACAGCTTCAAGCATTCTGCTGTGAGAAGGTCCTTCTGCTCTTTCAAAACATGTGGTTCACTTTTACATTAATCCTACATTTCTTCCAAAAGTGATTCTAGTTTTGTATTTCACATTAAACCAGTATTTTCATGTGACATTTTAGTTTCCAAGGAAGTGTAATCATGAAGAAGCTCTCCTAGATAAATGAAATGTGCAGAATGACTTAAACTGTTATATACACTGAACTTCAACATTAAGGTGATCAAGTCTCTCTCTTGTATGCAAAACATACAGTTTCATTACAGTGGTTACCTTTTCAGCTGTTGGATACAGGGAAGCTGCCATCCAGGGTACCTAAGCTGCCATCCAGGGTACCTCTGCTGCTGCTATCTGCTCTACATCTCACAGATTTATTATGTACTGTTAACAACGATAATGCATTTGTGGTTAGGGCTCAGGAGACGACCTATGTATATGTCCATTTTTCTCCTCCTCTCTTCAGTCACCAGTTAGTACTCACTCAGTGAAGATTCTCTGCTGCCTGGCACAGTCTCTGTGAGATAGGCTGGTTACGTAGGCAACTACCTTAACTCCAGATTTTTCTGGACTTCTCTGTAAGCAGGATGATTAACCTCCTTCCATTCCCTTGAACGTGATAATTTTTTTGCTTTGTCAAGTTCTGCTTTCATGAGGGAAAGGTGTTTTCTTCTGACATAGCTTCATACCCCGCCACCTTCTTAGCCAGAAATGACTGAGGAAGGGTTAGTCCACCCTTTTATGAACATACTCAGACATCACTTACAAAAGCCATTACTGAAGAGGGAAGTGCAGTTCCTAACATGGGTGTGAAAAAAGAGAATCTGAGAACTGTTATCTTGAGAATGGAAACTCTGTTCATCACATATTGCCTACTGATTGAGAAGCCCTACAAGATGTGATGTTATATTGGGTGTCTGATAAAATCATTTTAATATGTGCTGTGTTTTAGACCACTGCACACAAGGTTAAATCTATCAGTGCAGGGACTGACTGGCCATTATACATTTGTGTCACTAAAGACACACAAGGACTCATTCATATTCTTCAATATAAACATCCAGCTGCAGTCTGAACATTTCAGACAATACCATTGGTTTATATTAACTCTGCACACAGTAACTAGTTTCCCTTTATTACCTGTATGGTGTGTTTATTTTCTCCAGATGCCTCCCCTTCAACCTTGTGGCAGGGATCAAGCCCCATAGATCCAACACAGAAAAATCTACAAAGCAGTACACTTTGGTTCACTGGAAGGCTTCTTACTAGACTGAACAGGGAGGTGAGGTTACTGTCGTTGAGATGACATGCCCAGATGTTAAAGTAAATGACTGAATAAACTTTTATGTAACAGTAATATAAATTCCTACAGAGGTTATTTTTTTCCTAGGAACAGAAACAAACGTAAAACAACTTTTGTTTAAAAAACAATTAAAGTAACACTTATCAGTCTGTTGAGAACATTTCAGGCATTTTGATGATCAAAAGATAATATCTTTAAGATTCCCTGTTTTTAGTTTGACTCTTCATTAAAGTGCTCCAGAACAATGGTAGTGTACCCCAATGGTGATATTCTTTTTTGAGGAATAGGTTACAAGTGCAAGTGTTCTGCCCATAACACCAGTAAAGGCTCCATACTATAAGTTTGACATGTTAGTCTTTTACATCGTCATATGTTGTTAAAAGAGTTTATCAATAGCTGGCTCCGCCTTTCCTTTTTGTATCAGAGGCTTTTGCCTTCTGTAAATGACGAGCTGCCTGTAAGACCCGGTAACGCTCTCTCAGATTTCGCATTCGTACATGTTCATTGGAGATTACATCTGTGTAGCTGCCTGGGAACCATCCTTTCTGGCCATCTGATAAACGTATACCTTCATACCAGCCTGAAAAACAGAAGACGTATTAGAACTTTCTTAAAAGTTTCTTCCATTTGCACTTATCTGACAGTGATTGTTCTACCTTTGCTAATAGCATCTTGTTTCTATCACAAAGGTTAAGAGAAGGTGAAAGGCTAAACCAAATCCTGCTAAGAAGGAATTACTCCTCCCTGCTTGGTATCATGAAGAAGCCCCACCATCATCAGAGAATGTGGTTTAGTAGTCATTTTCTGCAGCTCCTATCAAAGATCCCCACATAGCTGTAAGGCCTGTACTTTAATTGTGTATAACAAATGACTGCATAAGGTTTGTCTAACTCTTGTCAACATTTCAGAAACATGCACTGAATGTACAGGAAAAGAATAATCCTACAGAATGGCTGCATTTAAGTAAGGTGCAGCGAATGCTGGGTTCCCTACACTGGTCCAGAGAACATACCATATGTACCACTACATGTCTGACAGCTGACTTCTAATTATTAGTGAGAGCACCTAAAGTGGGGAATACAAAATGTTACTAAATGGAATGAGCAGTGAGGTGCATCAGTAACAGGCAGAAAACAGAAACAAACTCCCAGCAATTACACAGCTATGGGGCAATGCACCTGGGAAACTGCAGCTGAGAAATACAGGAACAAACTCCCAGCAATTACACAGCTATGGGGCAATGCACCTGGGAAACTGCAGCTGAGAAATACAGGAACAAACTCCCAGCAATTACACAGCTATGGGGCAATGCACCTGGGAAACTGCAGCTGAGAAATACAGGAACAAACTCCCAGCAATTACACAGCTATGGGGCAATGCACCTGGGAAACTGCAGCTGAGAAATACAGGAACAAACTCCCAGCAATTACACAGCTATGGGGCAATGCACCTGGGAAACTGCAGCTGAGAAATACAGGAACAAACTCCCAGCAATTACACAGCTATGGGGCAATGCACCTGGGAAACTGCAGCTGAGAAATACAGGAACAAACTCCCAGCAATTACACAGCTATGGGGCAATGCACCTGGGAAACTGCAGCTGAGAAATACAGGAACAAACTCCCAGCAATTACACAGCTATGGGGCAATGCACCTGGGAAACTGCAGCTGAGAAATACAGGAACAAACTCCCAGCAATTACACAGCTATGGGGCAATGCACCTGGGAAACTGCAGCTGAGAAATACAGGAACAAACTCCCAGCAGTCACACAGCTATGGGGCAATGTACCTGGGAAACTGCAGCTGAGAAATACAGGAACAAACTCCCAGCAATTACACAGCTATGGGGCAATGCACCTGGGAAACTGCAGCTGAGAAATACAGGAACAAACTCCCAGCAATTACACAGCTATGGGGCAATGCACCTGGGAAACTGCAGCTGAGAAATACAGGAACAAACTCCCAGCAATTACACAGCTATGGGGCAATGCACCTGGGAAACTGCAGCTGAGAAATACAGGAACAAACTCCCAGCAATTACACAGCTATGGGGCAATGCACCTGGGGAACCAGCTATAAATGTTGCATGAAAAGGTTTGATAAGAAGGATAACTTTGCACAGAAACAATATGGAAGTGTCTACTCCACTTACAATGTCTTGTAGCAGGCAGCCATCCAACACAGCCTTAGTTTGATACCCCCTCTGTTTTAGCACAGAATGCTGATCCTGAGATTGCCAATTTATGCTACATTTATAGACATAATGGATTTTTAGACTTGGTCTAAGCTGGTGGAGTTGCTGCTAAAGTTAAGACTTAAGAGAAAGTGAAAACTCTGGACTTCTCTGTTTAGAAAGAAGGTAAGCAGTTGTACAGAAGGTAGAGGAGGAGATGACAATGTTTGAGGAAGTGTGGGAATGTACTGAGATAGGAACCCATACAGCTACAAAGCAGTGTATGGAACCATATATTAGGAAGAGGTCTCTGACTTACATGGGGAAGGAATTTGAGGGAGGTATTCAGGATCAGAAGGCAGCTTACAAAAGGGTAACCTGTGATGCAGTAGAACAGCCTGAGATGAAGCCAGAGCACAGGCAGATATTGCTGTTTAAAAAAAGTGCTTACAGTGTGCTATCTACATAGTGGTGGGTGGGCATAAGCATTCTTTATATACAGGGTGTTTGTGTGTGTGTGGGGGGAAAAGGTGGATTATGAAGTAGGAAAAGTGGAGCAGGAAGAAGTAACGCACATGGCAGTGGTATTACATGTGTCTGCTTTCAATAAAGAAAAAGACATTAGAGCATAAGTTGGGGAGGAAGAATTAGGAAGTCATTAGGAAGATGGAAAGGACATGCAAAATGGATCTGATGAGAGATACAGCACAGCGGCAAGACAGACTGCCACTTTTCAAAATTCCTTGTATCAAAGCCCTATTATTAATGTATGTAGAGCCACTGGTGAGCTGTATGGCTTTTCCGATATCTGAACATTCTCTGGCCCCCTACATCCTTGCCAGGAGGCTAGTGGGAATAATATGGGCACTAGAGCTGGTACACTGGTTTGTAATGTGGGGGGAGGTGGGTAATACATGGGATACAAAGGATGGTAGTTAGGGAGCCACCAGCTGTGAAGGTGTACATCAGAGAAATGCTACAAGACTCACTACAGGAGCAGGTCCTGTTGAGCATTTCTGTGTAGTTTTTTCTTTTTGAAGGAAAGGAGGGGAGAACACAATTTTCAGTTTGCAGATGATACCACAGGTGTTGTACAAGTCAGGACTGGGGAAAATGGCTATTAGCTGTACCTTGTAAAGCCAGAAAAGTAGGCAAATATGAATCAGCTAGGGCAAACCAACTTTTTTTTTTAAAATCAACAAGAAAACCAGAGCCATACTGGGGTGGGGGTCTGTCTTGGCTCTGTGAATTAAAATAACAGCCAAACACAGGCTGTTCCCCAGTACTGCATTGTGCAGAACTTATATATTTTACCACACTGAGAAGAAAAAGGCTTACTTGACCCTATCTGGATTGGTTTTATCTTGGGTTAAAAATGCACAGACACAGGAGATCAAGCCAAGCCAGGCTGAAAGCTGAAGCCCAATCTGACCTATCTTTGGCTTCTTTACCTCTGGCTAGGAATTAATGTAACAGCTGCAAAGTTCTGCACTTTGGAGGACAGTTTGGGTAAAGCACACTTGTTTGGGGGAGATAACCTCACCATTATACCCTAGACTCCAACATATACTTTTAAGGCTATGTCTTTAGCCACCTCATTAAGAAACAATTAGTTGTTGTAAGTACATACGCACGTACATAGTCCCTTACACTTTTTCCTCTCTTTCACGTGCGAAACCTGTCTTTCTAATCTCACTTTCTGTACCTTATGTATACTTTGCTATCTATTGCGGTTTACTATCATGTGACAGAATGGCACCTTAATGAAAATAGTATGATCAGAATGCGATCATTGAAACAGTACTGACCTACGCAATCATGAATGGCCGGTAACCGTTAGAGCATCTGATGTCGCTATTATTCAGTCAAAGTCACAAATATGTGAAGACAGGCACCCCTAATGAAAGTTGAACGTACATGTTGACAGAAATGTAAGTGAGATCAGTTAAGATGATACTAACTAATTTGGCAAGTAGACACTGCATCTTCAAGAGTCAACACTGACAACAGGTTTTCCATGTGTTTTTTTTTCGTAATAGCAATTACGGCATTGTCTAGTTTAATGGACTACTACGCTACAGACACAGAATCCTCTGCATTTGTACCTGGTGCTGCTGGGAGTGTGAATCACACAGCTATGTCACAAAAACGTAAAGGTTTACTCTGTGTTGATGGCTAGTTATACCATCTTGAGAAAGCAATGGAATATAGAAAGTACTGGTGCTGTATTAGGAAAGTGAAGGATAAGTGCATGGGTTGATTTGTCACTGTACTGGTTGTAGGTGAGCGGTTAGGAAAGAGCTCACTTCATTTTCATGCTCTAGATCCAGTTCAAGTTGATGTGTGTAGAGCATGTGAAGTTATCAAAAGCTGTGCTGCAGACTCAGCTGAAGACCCTTGTAAGATTGTACCTGAGGTTTTAGCTACTGCTTCTACCTGTGTAGTGAATCATTTGCCAAACAATTCTGCACTGAAGTAGACAGGAAGTAGGATTTAACAGAAGACGAGACAGGGAATGTTTAGTGACCTGCAAATTTTAAGGAATCTTAAAGCTGAAATTCTAAATATTAAAAATGGAGAGTTTTTAATTAAACATAGTGCAGAAAACGCATCTTGGCTTAATAGTGTTATAATAGCAACTGAAGGAAACTTCAGTTAAGGCTATTATACATAGCACAAACAGAAACCTATAATTTAAAGTGGAAAGGGAGGATGATGACATGGGGGGGGGGGCTCAAGAAACAAGGAGAGACTGGGATTTTGGATGCAGATCCTTAAGGAGAATAAAAATAACCACACAGAATATTATATTCATAAAGTAGCAGGAAGTATTATAAGAACTAAGCCAACATGGGAATGGAGAAAGGAGATTCTACCGCTAGGAATAACTGCAATTAGGGATACAAACAATAAGCAAGATGGGGCTGGAAGTTATTTGAGAAAACTGGCAAAAGAACCAAGCTATTGGGAGCAAATACTTGGAGAGGGAAAGGTAATACAATGGGAAAGGGCCAAGAATTTATTTGGACTGTAGGCAAAGAGAAAGAAATAGGGGGATCCTGAGCAAAAGACCATCACTGGTAGAGTTTTTAGTAGAATCTAGAACAGAAACTGCTGTTAAAAAGGAATAATTAGTACAGCATGCAAAACATTGCATGATAACTATAAGAATCAATCAGAGGAGGTTAGAAAGGATTGGGAAAAGAGACTGGCTAAGCCAATCACAAAGAAACAATAGTGGATCTATGTATCTCTTCCAAATATGCAGCAAAGTCTAGAAGATTTAGGATCTTTGCTTGGAAGTGTTTATACAGGTATTTTTATACCCCAAGTAGACTCCAAATAATTTTTCCTCGGGTAGACAGCAGATGTTGGAAGTGTGAATGGGAAGAAAGAGGTAATTGGGTACATATTTTCTGGGAGGGTAATGAGTTGGCAGACTTTAAAAATTCCCTGCAGACTGATACGTCAGAGATACTGGGTGAACAAATTGGTGTAATTAATTACACTTCGATGAGCTATGATACAGAATCGGAATTGCCTAGACATAGTTAGTCCTTGCCGAGTCTAATTATGGTGGCTGCCAAAAAAACAATTACTAGAAAATGGAAATCAAAGTCTAAAACAATTTTACTAGTAGTGAATACAGTCAGAGAGAGAGAAAACAACTGGAATTGGGATCTTTAGAAAAGGAGCAAATTATATAGAAAAAAATGGGAATTGTGGGAACAAATACATGCACAGGAGGAGCGAGATTTAAAAGAAGACAGGATTTGAATGACCTATGTAATGTTTGAATGACAGTGACTGGATAGATTATAAGTGATGTATAATGTCTGCAAGTTTGCAACTAAAATTATGTCAGTATGGTTTGTTTTCATTTATATAAATATATGATTGCATATGTCATATCTAGTAATTTAATAAAGATGTTTGCTGTTTAAAAAAAAAGGAAACTACTAAAGGCATCTTAGGTATATTGTTCTCTGCAGAGTTCTTCCTCTTAGATGGTACATTTCCTGTTAGTACAAGGGGAATGTAAGCAGGTATACACAGTACAAAATGGAGATTGTAAAACAGTAATCTCTGTTACATATGGTATTCTGCCTTCCAAGACCAAAGAATGTTATGATGTTTTCTGGCATAATTTACTAAAGGTATGTGCAGACTACAGTTTGCAATTAAGACCGTACATGACTCTAAATGACGCTAAGGAAATGACAATTAGTAATGTTAAAAGGAATTTCCTGGATGCACAGGCAAGAGGTTGTTGATTTCACCTGTGCCAGATTGAATGGGACAAATTCAGAAACTGCATCTAGCAACAGATTTTGGTAGCAACATGCAGTTTTTAGTGTCATATAAGCAGATTCCAGCTTTAGCCTTTGTTTCCCTGGACTGTGTTGCATCAACATTTGCAGATACAGAATTTGCAAAGCCTTTATGTGTTTTCTTTAAAGACAATTACATACATGGTAGACCTACAGCTATGGAATCCGTAAGGCTACTTTTGAAAGGATTCCTCATTATTTGATATCAGTTTCTGGAAGCAGTGGTACATTAGGCTATCCATGTAGTCAGAATGCAGTAGAAGGATGACATAGATGACTACGTAGCTTATTGGGTAAAAAGCAGTTGTACATGCTAGATGTGCTACATGCCGTACAACTTGAGTAGAATGACGTGGAGGGTTCAAAGAACGGCTGTTGTGTGTTTTGCCTCCGTCACCCAAGAGGAGATATTTATTGACTAAAGACCCTATTTTTCAGTTACTGTCAAAACATTGAGTGTGTTGCTCAACACTGTGCTTTCTGAGTTTCAATATATGGGTATTGGGATTAACTGTACACATTTTTGTATTTGTTTACCTATTCCCAATCAGTTTCGGTTCTTTTGAGTATTTGTGCAGTAAGCTATGTCAGCGTGTTGGTGACTTTGTTTTCAAACATTGGAAAAGCAATGCCAAAAAAAAAAAACACCGAATGTCGAATGTTGCATGACTGGCATATTGGTTGTCATTATGTTTGGTATCCTGAAGTGGAGTGTTCTTTATCGCTTTAATGTACAAACTATCTTCTGCCATTCTGCGATATGACAGGAAACCTCTATTACTGTGTTTGTAAAGATGTTCATATTAAATAACCCTGAATATTGTACCAGTATGATGCTTTTTGTTAACTTGATACTGTTATCTAGTTAACTATACTTTTAATATCTGTCTGCTTCCTCCCCACTCTGGGCTAGAAATTGGTCAATTTGTGATCAGTACTCTATCCCAGTAAAGATGTATAAATAAATAAGTAAATTAAATAAATGAATAAATGAATGAATGATGTGCAAAAAGACTGGGAGTGATTATCACACCTAAACTCTCTCATGCAACACACTGTGAGCAGGCTGAGGCCAATGCTAACTCATCACACTAAACTCACTCATGGAACCTAATGTGAGCAAACTGAGGCCACCACTAACTCATCACACTTAAACTCACTCATACAATGCAGCATGAGCAGACTGAGGCCAGTGCTAACTCATCCCACCTAAACTCTTCCACTTTCAGCTACAAACAAATGAATTCTAAAAGAAGAGGGTAATCAAAATTAGACACCACAAAACTCAAAGATATTTTAAGTCAACTTCTAAGGGAAAAATCACACAAACAATAAAAAACTAAATATTGCATTAAGTGCAATAAAGTCATCGCTCAGGCCTAATGTGTCACTTGTGCTAGTCACACAAATGCTAGATTTCCTTTACACTGCACTTTTGCTCTTGGTCGCACCTTGTTATAAAAGTAAAGATCAAAAAAATCACAAACCAATACAGGATTCAGATAAGCTCTGGACATAATTATTATGAGCAGGCTGTAGAAAAGGCTAACTCATGACTCCTAAACTCTAGCATGCAACACAGTGAGATCAGGCCTTGGTCAAGGAGAGCTCATACCACCTAAACTCATTTAAGCAGGCTGGGGCCAATGGTAATTCATCACTCCTAAATGCTATCATGCAGCTGAGTGAACAGGCTGAAGCCGAGACTAACTCATAACACCTAAACACATTTAAGCCACATTTTGTAAATAGACTTAGGTCAAACATAACTCATCACACGTGAACTAATTCATGCGGATTAGTGTGAGAAGGCTGAGGTCAAGCCTTATTCATTACACATAAACTCATTCATGCAGATTAGTGTGAGAAGGCTGAGGTCAATGGTAAACTCATCACACGTGAATTAATTCATGGGGATTAGTGTGAGAAGGCTGAGGTCAAGCCTAATTCATCACACATAAACTCATTCATGCAAATTAGTATGAGAAGGCTGAGGTCAAGACTAACTCATTACACCTAACCTCATTCATGCGGATTAGTGTGAGAAAGCTAATGTCAAGCCTAACTCATCACACATAACCTTGTGCAGCACAGTGTGAGATGGCTGAGACCAAGGCTAACTCATCACACATAACTTCATGCAACACAGTGTGAGATGGCTGAGGCCAAGGCCAATTCATTACACCCAAACTCACCCATGGAATGTCGTGTTATCAGGCTACAGGATGTTGATGTATGGTAACATATGTGGACTTAATAGTAGCTGATGTTATTGTTCTGCTGTACAGGCTGCCGTCACGGCCATATCTGGAACGCAGTGTGTAGTTCTGGAAGCCTTACAGAGACAAGAATGTCAAGCTTATGAAAGGTGAATAGAGCAGAATCATATGGATAATTAAAAGCTAGTTACAGTTCTGGAGTACATTGGTGCAAGACATCCCAATATTTTTATCAGAGTGCAAAACTATGAAAAAGCATTTTATCCCCAAAAAAGTGATAACATTCTTTATAAAGAGAAGAGTTAATCCTCTCTGCATCCTTTAATTTAGGAGCATTCCCCCACAAACCCATTTACTTTTACAATCCCACTCAGGTCATGTCACCTCAAAAAGAATACCTCATTAGGTGAAACACATTTTTCATAGTTCTGTGATTGGTTACAAGTGTTGCAGTGTTTCACTGTTCAACAAAACCAAGTTGAATCACTGAACGACACTGCTAAGGACAGAACAGAGTGATAAATATACAAATCTAGTGTATCACTGGGGGTCAGGTCCAAGTGTGGACTTAAGGAAGGCTAGAAATGGAAGGAAAGGAAAGGTTGTCAGCAGCAGACTGGAACAGGTTCACCTGAGGGCATTACAAATGTAGATGTATTTCCAATACCAACTGATGGGAGTTCAGGATGGCTTCAGAGAAGCTTGGTTTGAGTTGAAAATAAAGCGTGTTAGTGAGGTTGGCTGTAGCAGTTTGGTTAAGATGAAGTGTAGCTGGTCAGTATCAATAAGCTACTGACCATTTCCTATGAGCTATTTCACATATTTTTAGATTTAGTCATTATCCAAAAAAAAAAAAACAAATGCAGTCCATTGTTTAATGATCAATGCACCCATTTAGTGCTAGGATTATTGTAGCATCACACAGTTTAAAAGAAGACAATCGCAGGCTAATCATCCTGTGTTTGACTGGTTCTGTAGATAATTTTTCATAATGGATATTCCAGTGGGAAAAATTATACTAATCTGTAAGCTTGAATATGCCCTTCTTGCTGTCTCAGTAGGAATCTTTACAAATACTACTGTTTAACAAAGATCCCAGAATAAAGTCTGTCATTACGTTAACCTGTCAGACACCAGGACCCATCATATAGTCTTGTCATTTCTACCAGCTCCCTTTCCATCAATCACAGATCCCAATTCCTCTTTGCCACTGCCCTTTATGACAAATATCTGTCCCTCCTTGCTCTTTTACTTACTAAGGCCTCCCCAGACTGCTCAGTTTACAGCAGTAACCATCATGCAGTTCCATGATGGTGCCCTCCATTCAGTCTGTCATCCACATACAGTGCTTTCTAGGAAAGTGCCCCGGCAATTAGTAGAGCTCTGTCTCCAGAAATCAACAACTGCTGTAACCTTAGCGTACTTAGAATGATGACAGTGTAGTCTAAAAATGCAATAATATGCGATGTAATCGTTTCAAGAGCCCTACTTTGTATTATCTTCTTCCCACCCTCCTTACCTCATGTTGTTATAATGTTACTTGTGATATAATGTGGCTGTGTGCTGATGCTTTTACAGTGTTACGCATGGTATAACATGACTGTATGCTAATGTTACAGTGTTACGCATGGTATAACATGACTGTATGCTAATGTTACAGTGTTACGTATGGTATAACATGACTGTATGCTAATGTTACAGTGTTACGCATGGTATAACATGACTGTATGCTAATGTTACAGTGTTACTCATGGTATAACATGACTGTATGCTAGTGTTACAGTGTTACGCATGGTATAACATGACTGTATGCTAATGTTACAGTGTTACGCATGGTATAACATGACTGTATGCTAATGTTACAGTGTTACATGGTATAACATGACTGTATGCTAATGTTACAGTGTTACGCATGGTATAACATGACTGTATGCTAATGTTACAGTGTTACGCATGGTATAACATGACTGTATGCTAATGTTACAGTGTTACGCATGGTATAACATGACTGTATGCTAGTGTTACAGTGTTATGCATGGTATGACATAACTGTATGCTGATGCTGTTGCAATGTTACATGTGGTACAACACAACTGTATGCTGATGTTATTACAATGTTACACGTACTATAATGTGACTATGCTGATGTTAGTCAGCATTGTTCTGCTGAGCAACAGTGTTGATGAAGCATTGTAGATTCTCTTTTATCGCTGCTACTCCATAGAAGTACAGCCCTAAATATTTGCTGCTTCTTTGGCACAGTGTATATATATATATATATATATATATATATATATATATATATATATATATATAGTTCCACTCGAAAACATCGAAAACCCATAGCATCTAAATTCATAACATCTAAACCACAACATCTAAAACTTATAACATCGAATCTCAAAACATTAAAAACTTCAAAGCAACTATAAATAACATCCCATAGAGGTTTTACTACGTTTATGCCCCCCTGCACCCCTCATGTGGGGGGCTCCCCCCCGTAAATTAAATATACCAACTCTGAGGTCGCACTACAGTGGGATTAGGAAATTAACTTTTTCCCCCACTATAGTGCAACCTTGGAGTTGGTATATTTAATTTATGGGGGGGGTGTGGGGGGCTTGCCCCCTGCATAAACGTAGTAAACAGTGTGTGGAATGTTATTTATAGTTGCTTTGTAGTTTTCTGTGTTTTGAGATTTGATGTTATGAGTTTTAGATGTTTTGGATTTTCGATCATTTGGTCTCGATGTTTTGAATTTATATGTTATGAGCTTTCGCTCATATGAAGTGGAACCATATATATATATATATATATATATATATGTGTATGGGTTCACTACATAATCTCGAAATTTTGAAATATCGAATTTCAAAATCTCGAGACTATGTAGCCGAAACCCCTAAATGACGAAAGACCAGAAGCACGAAATTCAAAATACCGAATGTTCAACACACATACAGCACACACATACACATACACACAACTCCCCCCCCCACAATCAAACATATCATCCTACACTACAGATAAGCAGGGGGCAAGCCCACCGGCACCCCCATGTGGGGGGCTGTGTGGGCCCCCTACTTAAATATACTAACTCCGAGATTGCACAAACAGACACACAAGGCAAACTCACACCCGCACATTTTACAGTCCCTCACACATCACAGTCACAACACACAATGACACACACTAAAGCCCCTAACCAACAAACTTATACATAGATATTTACCTGAACTTCCACCAATCCATCAACAAATCGCAACACCAAAAGCGCTACTTCAATATCTCTGAACATCGGGATTTTGAATTTTGTGCTTCTGGTCTTTCGGTATTTAGGGGTTTCATCTATAAAGTCTCGAGATTTTGGAATTCGGTATTCCAACATTTCAGTATTATGTAGTGATCCCATATATATATATATATATATATATATATATATATATATATATATATTTATTTATACAGATATGTGTGAGTGTATATGCGTACAGATGCTTTGACGCATAAGCCAATATATTTTCTGAGCACAGCAACACAGCACGATAAATGAACACTGTGACTGCCAACATAGTGAAACAACATAACTCAAGGAGAACCTGAGCTCCAACAGAACTAAATTCCTTACTTTGTTTAAAATGCAAATGACAGTTTATTCCCTGTCATGGTAAAAAAGGCTGAACTTTTTTGAACTGTTTTCTGTAGTGACAGCAGAGCAGAGAAACCCCATGGTGCTCTGCCATCTCCATGATTCCCAAGGTTCACAACCAGCTGTAGACAACAGCAATGGTCCATGAGGTGCACGGTGCTACACAGTAGTTGTGTCATATCTAAAACTTTTTAAAACTCTTTTATTCATTTTTATTTACACTTTGTTGAGAGCGTTAGTCCCACTACTAGGCCATTGAGCTCTTTTCAGGGAGACCTGAAGTGTTATTCATTCTTATTTTTGTTAACTGGATACGTCCCTGGACAAAGTTTCCCTTTTCAGGGGCACCCTGAGAATACTGTCTGGTTAAGTCAATTTCCCAGAGTCACATACGCAAATGGAGGTAGAAGGAAAAAAATGTAGAAACTGTTCACATGGGCTATGATAAAGTGACACAAGGGATTGATGAAGTCTCTTTAGTCTTATACACAGGTCAGGCATATTTTTATTAACCAGAGGAGAAGTTGTGGATAGCAATTAATAGACAGCTGAAGGACATTGCCTGGGAGGGGAAGATGGCAAGAGTCAGGTGGGATAAGCTGATTCTTTCAGCAGAACAGGGCAGATTGGGATTACTCAGTATGAAGGAGTATTTTATATTTCAGAGCTACACACTTAAGGCTCCTATACATAACATAAGCATTAAACTATAATTCAAAGTGGACAGGGATGATGTTGAAACGGGGGGGGGGGGGGGCTTAAGAAACAAGGAAAGGCTGGGATTTTGGATGCAGGCCTTTAAAGTGAATAACAGTATTCATACAGAATAAAGCAATGTCTCTTGGCTTTTCCTGGTTAGGGTCACCGGTCTGCAGATTGATTGGCAGTGGTGTTTTTACAGTGTCGAGTTGCCAGCCCAGCACCCAACCTTCACAGAAGGCACACATATACACACATGCACCTACTTGCATGTCTGTAAAACTCACTTGACTGCAGGGAGGACATGCAGACTCTGCACAGAAGGAGCTCCAGCTGAAAATTGAACCGGATAACCTGTTGCTGTGAGGCGACAACGCTAACTGCTGCACCACTGTGGCCTAATATTCATACAGAATATTATATCCATAAAGTATTCTAAGAACTAAGCCAACATGGGAATGGAGAAAGGAGAGTCTGCCGATAGGCATGACTGCAATTAGGGATACAGACAATAGGTAAGAGGGGGCTGGAATTTATTTGAGAAAACTGGCAAAGGAACCAAGGTATTGGTAGAAAATAATTAGAGAGGGAAAGATGATAGAATGGGAAGACACCAAAACTGTATTTGGATTGCAGGTTAGAGATTGTCTTCCCTATCTAGGATTGATATCAAAATATAGGCCAAGAGAAAGAAATAGGGGGGGTCCTAAATGAAAGACCAGTAGAGTTTTTAGTAGGGTCTAGAACAGAAGCTCCTATTAAAAAAAGAATAATTAGTAGAGGATATAAAATATTGCATGATAACTATAAGAATCAATCAGAGGAGGTTGGAAAGGATTGGGAAGAGAGACTGGATAAGTAATTCACAAAGAAACAATGGGAAGATATATGTATTTCTCCCAAATATGCAATAAAATCTAGAACATTTAGGATTTTTGCTTGGAAATGTTTACATAGATATTTTTATACCCCAAGTAGACTCCAGATAATTTTTCCTCAAGTAGACAGCACATTTGGAGGTGTGACAGGGAATAAAGATGTACTTGGGAACATATTTTCTGGGAGTGTGGTGGGCTGGTGGACTTTAAGGATTCCCTGCGGGATGGTCTGTCGAAGATGCTGGGTGGGGGGATTAGTGTGACAGAGGAGATGATTTTTCTAAGTTATGATAGAGAATCTGAATTGCTTAGACATGGTAAGGTCTTGCTGTGTCTAATTATGGTGGCTGCCAAAAATGCAATTACTAGAAAAAGGAAATCAAAATCTAAACCAACTATATTAGAAGCAGTGAATATAGTAACAGAGATAAAACAACTGGAAATGAGAGCTTTAGAAAAGGGTAGGAGCAAACTACATAGGAAAAATGGAAGTTGTGGGAACAATACATAAAGGGAAGGAATGAGGTTCAAAAGAAGGCAGGACTTAAATAAACTATGTAATGTTTGACTGAAGATGATTGGGTAGATTATAAGTGATGTAAAATGCTGGCAACTGACAGTGTGTTAGTATGGTTTGTGATATAAAATGCTTGCAACTAGGATTCTGTCGGTGTGGTTCATTTTCACTTATATAAATGTATGATTGCTTATGTCGTACGTGATGGGTTAATAGAGATGTTTCTTGTTTATTCAGTTCCTGTCCCCCCTTTTTAATTTATGTAATGTTGCTTAGGTTATATGATATATAGCAATATATGTGAAGTATGTTTGTTAATGTTAATTTAACAGAATTTTATTACTTTTGTATAAATGTAAATTTGCCTACGTCACAAGGGATGATTCAATAAAGGTGTTAAAAAAAAAAAAAAAAAAGAAGGGTTTGATAAAGAGCCATATGGAATGGAAGGTAGGTAAATGTACAGTTGTGTACACTTACCATAAATGTAGATGTTCCAGTGTCTTCCCTAATGCAGTCATCACATTTGGGTTATCCCTGCCAGGGTAGCCTTCAGCCGGCCTGAATACCAGAGACTTAGCATTTCTGTGTCGGTTGCTGTCACTTGAGGACTGATGTCAGGTCATCAGTGGTATAAAGGAAGGCAGCCAACACCATTACATCAGTTTTTCTTGCCCTAACCTGTCAGGAGCCCCCAAAGTAGGAAGCCAGGTTCTGGTGGAAAAAAAAACACCAGTGGAAAATAAATACCAATATGTCCCTTGTAAGGAAAGGAGAACAACAGGGAAGAAAGGTAATAAAAGCAAAAAAGGGGGATGGACGGGGGGAAACCAGGGCTGCAACAGTGAAGACAGTCCAACATCTACATTTATGTTTAGTGTACACAACTATACTATGTTCTTCATGTCTCACTGTTGCAGTCATCACATTTGGGTAGATTCCCAAAGCTGAGGAAATGGGGGAAGCAGTCAAGGAAACTAGGGGCTGGCTAGGATGCCCTGCAAGACTGCAGAGGCAAACCCTGCCCTGGATTTGGAGAAGAGAGGCAGGTGGTAATGCTTGGTAAAGTGTGAACAGATGTCCAGGTGGCAGCCTCCAGGATGTCCCTGGTGGGGACGCCTTTAAGGAAAGCTGCAGAGGTGGAGGCTGGTATGGTGGAGTGTGTCTTGGCCCCTTTGGGGGGAGGCTTGCCATGCTGTTTGTAGCAGAAATGGATGCAGTGTGCTATCCATTTGGAAATGGTTTGCTTGGAGATGGCTTTGCCTTCTTTCAATGAAGCAAAGCTAACCAGCAATTGATCAGACTTCCTGAAGGGTTTAGTCCTGTCCAGATAGTATCTGAGCTGTCTTTGCACATCTAAAGAGTGCAGAATCCTTTCCCCCTTTTTTTGGGGATTAGGAAAGAAGGTGGGCAAATGAATGGATTGGTTGGAAGCCACACTGGACACCACCTTGGGCATGAAGGATGGATTAGTTCTGAGGGATACCCTGTCTGCATGGAAGATGATGAAGAGTTCCACAGCCATGAGTGCTTGCAGCTCAGAGACCCTTCTGGCTGAAGTAATAGCCAGGAGGAAGGCTGTTTTCCAGGAGAGAAATTTTTGCTCTGCAGAAGAAGCTGGTTTGAAAGGAGGCAGGGTGATCTTTTCTAAGAGAAAGTTAAGGTCCCAAGCTGGTGTTGGTGCCCTTCTGGGGGGGCCTCAAGTTGCTAGCCCCCCCTGAAGAATTGTTTAATCAGAGGGTGTGAGAAAAGAGGCTGCTCAGTGGGAAAATGAGCAGAAATAGCAGAGGCATGAATTTTTATAGAGGAGAAAGAGAGACCTCTGTGTTGTAGGTCAGCTAAGTAATCCAAGATGAGAGGGATGGAGGGCTGTGCCATATTGGCCCCCTTAGCCTGGATCCAGGTGCAGAACCTTTTTCATTTATCTGCATAAGACTTTCTGGTGCTAGGGCATCTGGCCTCTCGGATAACATCCAGAACTTGTGTACTGAGGATGGCAGATTGGTCAGGGAATAAGCCAAGCTGCCAAACCAAGTGTCTGCAATTGTGGGTGCATGAATTCCCCTTCCCTCTGGGTTAGGAGGTTTGAAAACTGAGGAAGATTCCATGGAGGCAGTGGGGACAGGCTGCACAGCAAGGGGTACCAGTGCTGTCTGTGCCAGTCTGGAGCTATGTGAATGGTCCTTGGTTTTTCCACCCTTATTTTGAGCAGTACCCTGGGGATGAGAGGTGGAGGGAAAGGCATAGACCGAGAGGTTTACCCAGGGGAAGGACAGGACATCCATTTTCTAAGCCATGCAGTGATGTTCCCTGGTGCAGAATTTGCTGAGCTGATGGTTGGTGTGGGAGGCAAAGAGGTTGACCTCCGGGGTTCCCCATTTCTGAGTTATTAGGAAGAAGGTGCTTCTGTTGAGCTGCCACTTGTGTGTGTCCAAAAGCTTTCTGCTTAATTGGTCTGCCAGGGAGTTGAGAGAGCCTGGTAGGTATTGTGCTAGCAGGTGTATTTGCATAGATGAGGCTGTGAGCTAAAGGGTCATAGCTAGCCTGCACAGTGGGTAGGAGTGAGTCCCTCCCTGCTTGTTGATGTACCACATAACAGTGGTGTTGTCTGTTTTGATCAGGAGAACCCCTGGGGACAGAAGGGGCTTGAAAGCTATCAAGGCCTGCTGCACAGCCATCATTTCTTTTAGATTGATGTGCAGGGGATTTGCTGTGGATTCCATTGGCCCTGTATGCACCTGCCATCCAGGTGTGCACCCCAAGCATAGTTTGATGCGTCTGTGGTGAAGGTATGGGTGGCGGGGTGTGGAGAGAAGGGCAGTCCCTTGTTGTGGGAGCAGGCTGTCACCCACCAAAGAAATTCCTTCTTCAGGCAAGGAGTAATAGGTAGAAGAGTTTCCAGATCTTGGGAATGTTGACACCAAAGGTTCTTTAGGTACCACTGAAGTTTCCTCATATGCAGTCTGGCATATGGAATGAGAAGTATGCAAGATGCCATGAACCCCAGGGCTTGCAGGATATTCATTGCAGAAAGCTGGGGCCTGGTGGCCAGTTGGGAGAAGTAAGCTGACAGGAAAATTTGTTTCTCTGGTGTAAGGTATGCCATCTGGATGCTGTGTCCAGACATGCTCCCAGTAAGATTATCCTTTGGGTGGGTACCTGTTTGGATTTCTTTTCATTGATTGTGTACCCTAGAGAGGTTAGTAGGTTTGTTACAAAGGCCAGGTCTTTGAGCAGCTTTTCCTGGCTGTCTGCCTGAATAAGGCAGTCATCTAAGTAGGGGTAAATTTGAATATTTCTTTGTCTGCAGAAGGCAATGGCCGGAATCAGGCATTTTGTGAAAACTCTGGGAGCAGTAGATAAGCCAAAGAGTAGCGCAGAGAACTGAAAGTGTTGAGATCCTGCCCTGAAGTGGAGATATTTTCTGCAGGACTCCCTGATAGAAATGTGGAGGTAGGCCTCTTTTAGGTCCAGGGTGGCTAGCCATGCGTTCTTGGAGAGCATGTGTAGCAACTGCTGGAGGGTGAGCATTTTGAATTTTGGAATCACCAGGAAGGTGTTTAGGATGGATAGATCGAAGATGGGGTGCCAGGTCCCCTCTTTTCTGGGTACCAGAAAAAGTCTGGAGTAGAAGCCTTGGCCTATCTGCTGATCAGGAATGTGCTCTACTGCTCCCAAGGAGAGCAGGTAAAGGATTTGCTTTTGAGCCTCTGCGCACTGATTTGGTGGTATATCTGGGTGCTCTTCTGGGGTTGGAAGGGTGTGGAAGGAGAATTTGTACCCCCGAGACACAATATTCAAAACCCATTGGTCCTTGGTAATGGTGGCCCAGGTGCTTAAGTGAAAGGACAGTTTTCCTCCTAGGGGTATGTGAAGGTGGGCTGAGGCTAGGTTTGGAGGAGACGAATCATTGTGAGTTCTTACCATAAGGGGGTGGCTTAGAACTCCTTGGTTTTGAAGTGGAGGTAGTCCACTGCTTAGATCTCTGCAATCCCTGGGGCTGCTGTGTGTGTGTGGGGGGGTCTGTTTCCACGGGGCCCAGGCTGGCCCTGTTTAGTTGGAGCAGGAAAGAACCAGTGCTTGGAGGGAAAATACCTGCTGAACCTAGGGGGCTATAACTGTAAGAAATATTTAACCGTCTGCATAAATTTTGCTTTTTCTTCCATCTTTTTTAAGACCTCTTCTGCTTTAGTGTCAAATAAGTTATCTTTGTGCAAGGGTGCATCCAACAATTTTGATTTGACATGGTCTGGCAGGGGTTGTTCCTTAAGCCATGCATGCCTTCTAATGACAGATCCAGTGACTTCTGCCCTGCAAGAAGCTTCTAAGGTGTCAAAACCACAGTGCAAAGTGTGTTTAGTTACTCGACTTGCAGAATGCATTAAGTCTTGTAAATCTTTATATTCTGCCCATGCAGGAAAGGAGGACATTTTTTTTGTTTAAGGAGTTCCAAGGTATGTTGCACATGGAACTGACAATTTAGTGCTGAGGTGTATACTTTCTTATCCCATCTATCCAGTGCTCGGGAATCCCTGTCTGAGGGGGTGGGATTCTTAGCAGAGGTTGCTTTAATCCCTTTTGGCCCTTGAAAAATGACCTCAGGGTCAGCTGTAGGAGTTTTAAACAGATATTTGTGTGAGTCAGGGACTCTGTAGTACCTGTCTGGTTTTCTGGGAGCAGGAGGAAGGGCATCTGGAGTCAAGCTGGATTCAAGGAAAACATCATCCACCACATCTAGGACTGGGGGGATGGCTAAAGGTCTGTGTTGTGGAAGATCCAGGAATTCTCCGAGTCTCTTTGTAGACTGAGGATAGTCTTGACTTTCCCATTGGAAATGATCCCTTAAGGTATGCATTTGAGACTGTGGCAAGGGAGCAGGCACTTTATAATGGGTTGTCAGTTTCTTGGGTGTGGTTCGATCCCTGGGCCTAAGGAACTCGGTTGTTTTCGAAAGAATGGTAGTTATGAAAGAAGGTGTCGGTTTATGTTGGGATATTGTGTTGCGAAGGACTTCCTCAGATGCCGGTGCCTGCACAGCAGCTCCGGACCCATCCAAGGTAGAGACAACTGCAGGATCCTTGGATGAAGAAGAGTTCTGTGGCATACCGAACTCCAAAAGGGTCTTGGTAGTGGCCTGCGAATTAACTGAAGCAGGCATCAAGGGCTGTGAAAGTGCCTCACTAAGTTCCGGAGGACTGATGACCAGCTTAATGGAAGTGTTGTCCGAAGGTTTGGTTCTGTGCAGTCTGTCTCTGTCTTTATCTTTACGTTTTTTCAGAAGATCTGCTGTTGGATGGCTTAACGAAGCCATATCAAAATTTGAGGACTGTAAACGGAAATATCTGGCTACAATAAGGGCCCAAAGATGGATAGTTCTGGTGTTAAACAAAGCACAGAAGCAACAACAAGGGATGTCATGGTCTGGGCCTAGACAAGTGGCACAGTAAGAGTGGAAGTCTCGGTGTGGTATTTGCTTTCCACAGGCGAGACAACTATTAACTTTTTCTGACATCGGTTAGTGCAAGAAAAAAGGATCCCCAATGGGGTACTTAGCTTTCGAAGACTTTAACTTCAGTTCAGAAATGAAAACTCAGGTAGCAGCTGACCGGCACTCATGTGAACTGCTTCTGCTTCAGGCTCCATGGCAAGAAAGACTGATGTAATGGCGTTGGCTGCCTTCCTTTATACCACTGACGACCTGACGTCAGTCCTCAAGCGACAGCAACCAACGCATAAAAAGTTCATCTCTGGTATTCAGGCCGGCTGAGGGCTACCCTGGCAGGGATAACCCAAATATGATGACTGCAACTGTGAAACACGAAGAACATCAGGACTTGTCAAGGACAGACAAGACAGAGCTGAGAAGAAAGGAGTCAACAGCAGGAAGGTTTGAGAATGAGTGGTAAGAATGCTGAAGACAAAGGTAACAGACTGGCAACTTCTGAGAGAAGAGTTGTCATTAGAGGCTGCAGGATGGGTAGTTTTAGTTATAGAGTTGATCAGAAAGAACATAAAGTGGTGGAGAAAGTCATGCAGTGCTTGAAGAGGTTTGCTTTCTCCCATGATCTCCTGAAAAGTGTACAAAGAATGAAGAGACTCAAAGAAGGGAAGGTAGATAAAGAGGTGGCTGAAATGTGAAATAAAGTGGTAGAATTAGGTGGCCAAGCAGAAAATGACAGAGCTGAGAAGAAAGGAGTCAACAGCAGGAAGGTTTGAGAATGAGTGGTAAGAATGCTGAAGACAAAGGTAACAGACTGGCAACTTCTGAGAGAAGAGTTGTCATTAGAGGCTGCAGGATGGGTAGTTTTAGTTATAGAGTTGATCAGAAAGAACATAAAGTGGTGGAGAAAGTCATGCAGTGCTTGAAGAGGTTTGCTTTCTCCCATGATCTCCTGAAAAGTGTACAAAGAATGAAGAGACTCAAAGAAGGGAAGGTAGATAAAGAGGTGGCTGAAATGTGAAATAAAGTGGTAGAATTAGGTGGCCAAGCAGAAAATGTGGATCAGCAATTGGTTGCAAAAGAGGATAAGACTTCCAGAAAGAGTCTGAGACTGACTGGAATGTTATCCAGAGAGGAAGGACTGGATTTGTTCCAGTCTGTGAAAACTAATAGGATGCAGCAGGTAGGCTTCACAGAATCACCAGTAACTTTACTGTAGAAGACATGGCAGAACCTGAGTTACTTTGGTACAGTTTGTAATATCATATAAGAAACAGTATATGTTATTGCAACCAGGGAGAAATCTTCCTGTAGCATATCAGGCAGTGCATGGAGATAATCATTATTTAAATGCAAAATTTTCACACAGAGTGTAGCTCTTGCTAATAAGGAATGTAAGAGATGTAAGTTGAAACAAGTGCTGCCTTTCTTGGCAGGATTGAAAGTGTTTTCTAAGGAAGGGCTGTTGACTTTTGCTAATACTGACTGAGCAATGACAAAGTTGAACACATTGGTAGTACATACATTTTGTGAAACAATGTAGAGACCGATTATATAAAGGCAATGCAGTGGCTAGCTCATATAGTGCCAGTCCCCAGTATAGCTTTCCACCCCTCAAGCAAAAAAAGAACATGCATATTTGTACCAATCTGCTTCCTTTAACCAGATCCAAGAGTGCAAAAAAAAATTCTGCTTTATTTAAACTGTGGCAAGTTGAACTCCAGCTTAACAAACACAAAGTGTTGAATTACCTTTCTGTATCAGCACTGAGAAAGAAAGAATATGGAACTGCACTTCTTGATTGCACCCCCTAATAATTTGCTCCCAATGGCAGCGATCTCCTTCACCCCACTTTTGTTATTCTTCTGTACAGAGATTGGAAATCCAGGTGGGTCTGTGAAAGAACAATGAGGGAAGGTGCAGTAGTCAAACAGAAAAAGGAAAGTGCGAAGGAGAAATGGTTTGAGGGGCTTCATATGTAGCAGGGCAGAAATGGTACAAGGGGCTTCATATGCTGTAGGGGAGGATGGTACGACAGTTGCCATACATAGCAGGGGAGAAATGGTATGAGGGCTTCATACGTCACAGGGAGAAATAGTGTGAGAGGGCTTCATACTTAGCAGGGGGAAATGACGCAAGGGGGCATCATATACAGCAGGGGAAAATGGTATGAGGGGCTTCAGACATAGTGGGGGAGAAATGGTATGAGGGGCTTCATACATAGAAATGGTACAACAGGACTATATATGTGGCATGGGGAAATGGTACAAGGGGCTTCATACATGCAGGGGAGAAATGGTACGAGGAGGCATCATACGTAGTAGAGGGGAAATGGTATGAGGGGCTTCATATGGGTAGGGAAGAAATGGTATGAGGGGCTTCATATGTAGCAGGTGAGAAATGGTACAAGGGGCTTCATATGTCACAGGGAGAAATGGTAAATGGGACTTCATATATAGCAGGGGGAAATGGAGCAAGAGGGCTTCATACGTAGCAGGGGGATATGGTACGAGGGGGCATCATACACAGCAGGTGGAAATGGTATGAGGGCTTTCGTACATAGTATGGGAGAAATGGTACCAGTGGCTTCATATTTAGCAGGGGAGAAATGGTACGAGGAGCTTCATACATCACTGGGGAAATGGTACGTAGGGCTTTGTATGTAGCAAGGGGAATGGGGTGAAAGGGCTTTGTATGTAGCAGGGGGAAATGGTGAGAGAGGGCTTCATACATAGCAGGAGGAAATGGTATGAGGGGGCATTATATGTAGCAGGGGAAAATCGTATGAGGGGCTTCATACGTCACTGGGGAAATGGTACGTAAGGCTTTGTATGTAGCAAGGGGAATGGGGTGAAAGGGCTTTGTATGTAGCAGGGGGAAATGGTGAGAGAGGGCTTCATACATAGCAGGAGGAAATGGTATGAGGGGGCATTATATGTAGCAGGGGAAAATCGTATGAGGGGCTTCATACATAGCAGGGGAGAAATGGTAGCAGGGGCTTCATACATAGCAGGGAGAAATTATATGAGAGGGCTTCATACGTACCAGCAAGAAATGGTGCAAGAGGGCTTAATACATAGCAGGGGAAATGGTACAACAGGGCTACATATGTGACAGAGGGAAATGGTATGAGGGGCTTCATACATGCAGGGGAGAAATTTTATGAGGGGCTTTGTATGCAACAGGGGAGAAATGGTACAAGGGGCTTCACATGTCACATAGGTAGCAGGGGGAAATGATGTGAGAGGGTTTTGTATGCAGCAGGGGGAAATGGTGCAAGACACCTTTGTATGTAGCAGGGAGAAATGGTGCGAGAGGGCTTCATACATAGCAGGGGAGAAATGGTACTTGGAGCTTCATATGTAGCAGGGAAAAAATGGTACAACCAGGGATACATATGTGGCAGGGGAAATGCTATGAGGGGCTTCAAATATAGCAGGGGAGAAATGCTATGAGGCACTTCATATGTAGCAGGAGATAAATGGTACAAGGGGCTTCATATGTAGCAGGGCTTCATACATAGCAGGGGAGAAATGGTGAGAGGGGCTTCACACATCACAGGAAGAAAGGGTGCAAGGGGCTTCATACTTTGCAGGGAAAAATAGTATGAGGGGTTTCATACACAGCAGGGGAAAAATGGTACAAGGGGCATCATACGTAGTAGGGAAGAAATGGTACAACAGGGCTACATATGTGGCACTGAGAAATGGTACAAGGGGCTTCATACATGCAGGGGAAAAATGGTACGAGGGACTTCATATGCAACAGGGGAGAAATGATACAAAGGTCTTCATACATAGCAGGGGAGAAAAGGTATGAGGGGTTTCACACATCACAGGAGGAAATGGTACAAGGGGCTTCATACTTTGCAGGAGAAAAATAGTATGAGGGGTTTTATACACAGCAGAGAGAAATGGTATGAGAGACTCATACGTAGCAGGGGAGAAATGGTACGAAGGACTTCATATGTAGCAGAGTAGAAATGTATGAAGCCTCTTGTATGATTTCCCCCTGCCACGTATGTAGCCCTGTTGTACCATTTTTTCCCAGCTACGTATGAAGCCCCATGTACCATCATAGGGGGAAATGGTATGCGGGACCTCATACGTAGCAGGGGGAAATGGTGCAAGAGAGCTTCATACATAGCAGGGGGAAATGGTACAAGGGAGCATCATATATAGCAGGGGGAAATGGTATGAGGGGCTTCATACGTAGCAGGGGAGAAATGGTATGAGGGGCTTCATAAGTAGCAGGGAAGAAATGGTATAACAGGGCTACGTATGTGGCAGAATTAAATGGTACGAGGTCTTTCATATGTAGCAGGGGAGAAATGGTATGAAGGGCTTCATAAATCGCATGGGGCTTCATACATTGCAGGGAGAAATGGTACGCAGGGATTCATATGTCGCAGGGTGAAATGGTATGCAGGGCTTCATAGGAAGCGGGGGAAATGGTATGCAGGGCTTCATATGTCGCAGGGAGAAATGGTACGTGGAGTTTCATACATTGTGGGAGAAATGGTACGCGGAGCTGCATACATAGCAGGAGGAAGTGGTACAAGAAGACTTCATATGTAGCAGGGGAGATGGTATGAGGGGCATCATATTTAGCAGGAGGGAGATGGTACAAGGGGCTTCATACGTTTGACTGAGCTGTTATGAACAGAAGAAGGCTAACATTTCAATAGTTAATACATGTTCTAGAAGAATGATCACCATACAGATGCAAGTCACTTGAAGCTTTCATTATGGTAGTAAGAAAGTGGGCTATCAGAATTGCACAAACTGAAATGAACAATAACATGGGAAGGCACCATGTATCTGCAATAAGTGATGTAGTGTAGGATACGTAAGAAATATTGTAACAGTCTATAGATTAAAATCGATCAATATTTCTTATTACTGAAGAACAGTTTTATTGGGTTCCTGTCGACAGACTGATACCACTTTCCCCAAAAGCAAAAACTTGTTTCCTAAAAGCACTTTTGGAGAAACTCAGAGTAAATTTTTTACAGGGGCACTTACCCCATGTGGGGGAACACCTCTCACACCCTGAAATTAAATATATCTATTTGAATCAAGGTTGCATGACAGTGGAGAAAAGGGAATTCTTCACTATCAGCAGAACTGCTTTCAACAAAAGGTTTTCACTGAAACTGCAGTTACCTACACTGCCTTCAACAGATTGACATCCTCCCATTTTGTTGATACTGAATGCATAAGAAAGTTGCTGCAAATAAGGATGTCCTTGTTCTGTTTTAAGCAGCATTCCATAGAAATAATCATAACTATACTGGTAGAAACTAGAGGGTCCTATAATGTGTTATATTCTATTTTCTACTTCATTTGAGATCTAATGCATTTCCATGTCACAAAACAGCTGCTTTGCTATAGTATTTCAGCATTATATGAAAAACAAATATGGTATTAATGTGTTCAAGTTATGGAAGCATTTATTGTTAATAGTTACTTAAAGCTGTTTTAACTAGTGTGTTTATAAATGTGTGTTCAGTAATGTAATATTAAACACACTAGTAAGTTTTTAAGATCTTGTTAACTGTGCATGTTTTACTGGGGTAATAATGAAGTTTGAACAGTACTACTTAATTATGGAACCAAATATTTAGTTTAAAAGTGTGTCAAAGTGCAGCTTAATAGATAGCAGAAGAGGAAAAGGGACAAGGTTTCTATTCCAAACTTTTCCTGGTACCCAGAAAAGACAAATCATGGCGTCCATTTCTGGACCTGTCTACTCTAAACACCTTTCTGGACATTCCAAAATTCAAGATGCTGACTCTTCACCAGTTAGGTCTGGGCTCTGGCTGGGCCATTCCAAAACTTTAATTTTCTTCTGGTGAAGCCATTCTTTTGCTGATTTGGATGTATGCTTTGGGTCATTGTTGTGTTGAAAGGTGAAATTCCTCTTCATCTTCAGCTTTCTAGCAGACGCCTGAAGGTTTTGGGCCAAAAGTGACTGGTACTTGGAACTGTTCATAATTCCCTCCACCTTGACTAAATCCCCAGTTCCAGCTGAAGAAAAGCTACCCCAAATCATGATACTGCCATCACCATACTTCACTGTGGGGATGGTGTTCTTTTGGTGATGCAAGGTGTTGTTTTTGCGCCAAATGTACCATGACTTATGAATGTGGCCCCTAACTGGTCTATGCTATAAAATGGATTACTTAGAAATATCAAAGTACAAAACAATGAACAACACCACTTTGATTCAAAAGAATTGAAACTCAAAATAATGAAAAAAAAAGTTATTTTTTTGCAGGGAGTGAAGCCCACTTGGAGTCCCTCACATCCCCTGCTAGTTATATCAACTCTGAGATCACACTGCAGCAGGGTAAGGACAAATTCCCACTTCCTGCTAGTTTGACCTTCCATAAAGTAACAAATGAGTTTTTGATCACCTCTGCACTTCTACCAGAGGTAAAAATGTTTAATATTTTGTTCAATTATAGTGCCTCCCATAAAACAGTTAATTAGATACAGCAGTATAGCATGCTATGTAAATATTATGTAATTACAGAGTTTAAACTTCAGAAGCCTTAACATTTAACAGATAATTAAAACTGCTTTAATCAGAACATTTATAACTCTGCTCAATAATGTTATGTCAAATACTGAGAAATTACTATTGTATTGTTATCGGGATAATATAGCATAAGTGATGTTATGTAATTATGGAGGCACATGTGCAGTTAAAAGTGAATGAAACTGAAAATTAATAGAATCTTAAGTGAGATCCGAGTGGTAATCATTAATATTACTAGGGATGTTAGCAGCACCAAAATGTGTGTCTTTTGTGATATAAATATTATTAAGAGGGGAAATAAGAGAGTCTAGATGTAATTTTATAATCCAAGGTGGGCAAGTATGCTCACTTGAAAAGTCTTACTACAACAAAGGTATACAGGATCTGGTGGCTTTTTTTTTTTTTTCAAAACAGGTTTATTGTTTTAACATATAAGAGAAATATCATGACAATTTTATACAAGTAATTAAAAATAGGTATTATTATAATATTCAACAAAACAACTAAAGTATTTACAAAGACATCCACTACAATCAGATCAATTAATTAAACTAAAATACCATGCTATTGAAATTAAAATTTTTTTAACAAATTTTGTAAATTATCCCATACAATAAAATAAGATGTTTTTCTATTTGTTCTAGTCCTAATTGTGTTTATTTCCATATGGCACACTATATTCATAACATTTTTAAATTCATTGAACGAAGGAGGTGTATCTGAAATCCAATTTCTAGTTATTATTTTCCTAGCCACTGCTAGAATAGACCATAACAAGGGAAGCTTAACCTTTTTAACACTTTGAGGTACAGGTGTGTTGAATAATATAAGAGATTTAGAAATAATGAAATTATCTGTAAAAGAGCCTGCAAAAATTCATTAATTGACTTCCAGTATTCTTTCAATTTTATACAGTCATAAAACATATGAGCCCAGTCAGCATTAATTTCTACATTACATCTCTTACATAGATTATCTTTATTATTTATTTTATTCATCATCAAAGGTGTATAAAAAGATCTATGTAAAAAATTCCATGTATAAAGTCTCCAGACAATGGAAGACGTAGTTCTATAAGCAGATTACAATATATATTGTTTATCTTGTTGATTTGGTGGGTCTCGATTAATAGAAGTGAAATAATTCCAGTATGAAGCTACACTGTAAAAAGTTTCTTGTCTGATAACTTTATGTATGTATGAAAGTTTACCTTTATCAGAAACTTTATGTTGTAAATTTAATATCAAGTAATCAATCAGTGTTGGAATAGATTCTTTAACAGTTATATACATTAAATCTATTTTATTAATGAGATGTTGTCTAAAGGTCTGAACCTCTAACCAGCAAGTTTCTCTTAGATCAAATTCTTGTTTTAAGAAATCTATATTTTTAACTTTATTATCAGATATCAACTGATACCAGTACTTTAGATCATTATCTATAGCTAAATGAGTTCCTTCAGATGTAGATGACAAAAGCATACCCTGAGTATACATTATAGGAAATACAATAAAATTCCATTCCCTATACTTAGGGTGCATGAATATAAAGTTACGATAACTAATAATAATATTTAATGGGTAACAAACCATATGTTTAGGTGTAATAGGTGAAGTACAAAATTCCTTTAGTAACCATAACATGGAGTTATTTACAATCATATTTTTATGTGTTAAGGAGATTTTCATGAAGTATATACTAATTAGCTCCCAATAATCTTTCCATTTTGTGACATATGACTGATCTATTAATAAAGTAATAACTTTTACAATAGAAGAGATAGTATATAAATTAAAGTCTGGAAAAGAAATACCCCCTTGAGACCAGCTATTAGTATGTTTCTTTAATGCAATCCTAGGTCTATTAGGTGCCCATAAGAAATTTAACATTAGTGTGTTCAGTTTCTTGATAATTATTTTTGTAGGTGGAAGTATTATTGATTGTATTAAGTATAAAATCTTGGGGAATATTATCATTTTAATAATTGTAAGTCTCTCCTCCATAGTAAAAAAACATATTATTCCAGGTATTAAAAAGATTTTGTATATTAAGAAAACAGGTATTATAATTATTATATATAATAGATTTAATATCTTTAGATAGTATTATACCTAAATAAGTTATCTGACCTGAATTGGGTACATATTTAGTAAAATCACTAATGAGAATATTTTTCGTGTATATATAGGTAGTATTTTAGTTTTTTCTTCATTGAATATTAAACCAGAAATACTTTTAAAATTCATCATGTTATCAAATAGAGACTGTATAGAAGAATTAGATCCTGCTGATGTAATTAGAACATCATCTGCAAAAAGTTTAATTTTGGATGTTGTATTTTCATCTATTTCAAAACCCTCTATGTCAGTACTGTTTCTGTTCAAATTAGCCCAAGGCTCCATTACTAAAGTGAATAATAGTGGAGAAAGTGGACATCCTTGTTTTGTACCTTTAAGAATGGGTATTTTTTGTGAAACATATGTTCCTACCTTAATATAAGCCAACGTTCCTTTGTATAAATGTTCAATTAGATTTACAAATGCATCCGAGAAGTTTGTGCACTTCATTAAGGTAAACAGATAGTCCCAACTTACTGAATCAAATGCTGAACTTATATCAAGACTAATAAGTGTTAAATCTTTCTTTTTCCTATTTGCAAAATCTATTAATGTTAAAGTTCTTCTTATATTATCAAAAGTATTTCTATTTACAATGAAGCCTGTCTGATCTATATCTATAATGCCGGGAATGATTGTCTTCAATCTATCAGCAAAGATATTCATAAACATTTTATAATCAACATTAAGTAATGAGATGGGCCGATATGAAGAACATCTAGTTGGATCTTTATTAGGTTTTAAAATTGGTGAAATAAATGTATATTGCCAAGATGGGGGGGGTTATTAATTCAGTTTGGGCCAAAATAAAAACCTTATGTATTAATGAATATGTATTTTAGAAAGGATTTTATATATCTCTGGTATAATACCATCATTACCCGGTGCTTTGTTTGATTTAAGCTTATTTATTTGTGTAATAACTTCTGTATATGAAATACTCTTGTCCAATAGTTTAATCTGTTGTTTATTAAGCTTTTTATTCATATTTGTGGTTATAAACTCCTTTATTTTATCTTTAGGTTCCATGTTAATATTATTATGGTTAATTTTGTGAAAGTGATTTCTAAATTCATCTAGTATTTCTGGTATACTAGAAACATTCTTCTTTTCCTTAGAGAAAAGATTTCTTTGATATGGTTTTGTTTATTCAACCTTTTTGTTTTATTTTTAAGTCTATGTAAGTATTTGGGGCTTATTGAATAAGACAAAACTTGTATTTCTCTAAAGTTATTTTAACTTTATGAGTTAAAATTTCTTTGTATTTCTCATTTAGTTTGTTTATTTCTTCAATAACTTTCTTGTCCATAATATTTTC
Organism: Protopterus annectens; assembly: GCF_019279795.1. Taxonomy (NCBI): domain Eukaryota; kingdom Metazoa; phylum Chordata; order Ceratodontiformes; family Protopteridae; genus Protopterus; species Protopterus annectens. Next base: position 785,928,885 of record NC_056739.1, read on the forward strand.
TTTATTATTATGTTGATAAGAGTCTAATTTACTTTGAATATCTAACAATTCCTTATCCCAAGATTTCCTTTTATTATTATACCATCTGATACTTTGTCCATATAGATATGATTTTAAGGCATCCCAAACATAAACAATGGAGACTTCAGGAGTGTTATTTATGTCTAAAAATGTTTTACTTCTGAAAGTATATATTCTTTATAGTCTTTTAGTTGAGTTAAGTATGCTGGTATCCTTTTGATCTGAACATTATGAGTATGTTTTATCATGAATTCAAAAACAATTGAATTATGATCAGATATAGGACATGAAATGATTTTGGAATTAATTAAATCTGTTACCATCTGGTTAGAAATAAAGACCCTATCTATTTTTGAATAAGTTTTGTATCTGTTAGAAAAAAAGGTGTATGGTAATGATTTTGAATCTATCTGATTATTAATATCATTCAAATGATAAGAATTAGCAAAATCCTTTAAATGTTTTGCATTAGATGTAATTCTTCTCTTTCCTATAGTGGTAGTATCGCTTTCATGTAGTATACAATTAAAGTCACCAGCTAAAATAATATCTCCTATAGAGAATGATATGATCTTATCAAGATGATTGTTTCACTGTATTAATACCAATTTCAGGTATCCAATATACATTAATTAAAGTGTAAGTCTTCCCATTAATTTGTATTGTAACCATACAAAACATTCCTTTGTCATCCTGATAAGACTTAATGGTTTTAGGAATGGGCATACTTTTATTCCATAAAATAGCCACTCCTCTTTTTTTCTGAGTGTGCTCTGAACTAACCAATACTGTATATTTGTTTGTGGCTAGTTTATCAATATCTTTTTTCAAGAGATGGGTTTCTTGTAGGAAGACTAAGTTAGCCGTATGTAAATTAATGTATCTTATTAGGCTTGCCCTTTACATGGATTATTCAATCCATTAATGTTTAAAGAAATTCCTTTTAAAGATGTCATTTGGCATTTTTAAAACTTAAGAATCTTATGATCAAAATAACAAATAACAAGATAAGTAATGTTACATCTCCTCCTTTAGGTGTACCTTTAAATATAGCTGTATTTATTGAATCTCTTATGGGATTTCGTATAGGATTCAATTTTGTTTGTAGTGACAATGAATGTACAAAATATATTGTGGATGTCAAAACTATATACAAATAACAATGAACAAGTGAAAATAATGTAAGGATTAAACCTTGCATCCAGCCTGGAGTTATAAACTCCAACTTAGAGTAGTATTTACCACTCAAGTTAACCCCTACCCTAAGCAGCAGTACGTCAGCTACCACCTTATCAATTTAATACTAGTTATATTTAACTGAAGTTAACAGTTTTCAATTCAATTATCTAGCAAGACAAGACTACACATTTGGTAAAACAGCATCATATAAACTAAAATAAACCTTTTTTTTAAAAACTGTTCATACTACTATATATATCCATGTAATATAAAACACTTGTATTCAAATAGCATTCAAATAATCTTGATGTTAGAAATCAAGAGGAGAGAAAAATAAGTTCTAACATTCATTTAAATCAAAAACTTTGGCTAATATGATTCAGACATTACATATATTAGGATGCATCTATTTTTTGTCATGTAAATACAGTTAACAGCTTCCAAAAAAAACCTTGAATTGCTTGTATATGAGCATTTACTCAAACTCATTATTGCCAATAGAATAAAATATTGTATTCATAGAAATTGTTATAAATCAAACTTCATAGTTAAGAAGATTCTCAGAAACATTTATATACATATCTACATACACACACACACACACATATATATATATATATATATATATACATACATACACACATACACACACATATACACACATATATATATATATATATATATACATACACATGTATACACACACACACACACATACACACACACACACACACACATACATACGCACATACACACACACACACACACACACACACACACACACACACACACACACACACACACATACACACAAACACACACACACACATACACACACATACACACGCACATACATATATATATATATATATATCTGATCTCACTGAGTTGTATCTTTACTGAGCACCATCTTACATTGCTGTCCCTTCAATAAATCTGTCTGCTTTATACAAAATAATGCACAGCAAACACATTTTAGTAACCAGATTTTACAAACATGCTATACTACTGCTTTAAAATATATCACATGACAATTTCTTCCAGTATAGAGTTATAAAATTATTTATGCTTGTCAATCAGATGAATTAAATGAGTTATAGTAATGTACATGTTTGGGACATAGGTTTTTAATACATATTATTAATCTGCTATTCCTGTATCTGTGATGTGTCAGTGTGATATCTAGGTCAAAGGTAAGACCAGCTGCTTTCAGCTTCTCTGTGAGAATTCTGAGAGTTGAAGCTTTTGAAGTAGCTCATGGACACTGTGCATGAGACAGCCCACATCCCAGATTGTCTCTCTTAACATTTTGGCGGGAAACTTATTAAAAACTAGTGACAAACATTCATTTAGCAGTGTAAATGCATCTAAACATGACAAAACCTTCACAATGCATTCTACAGGTTATTACAGACTCTATGTAAGTGAAATCAAGCCCACAATTATTAATAAGTAACAAAACTCAACATTTTGTCCCAACTCAACTCCTATGCGAATCTTATTATTTACTGTGTCTATATGATCAAAAGTATTTCTATATATTAATAAAGAAAAGAAAAAGAGAGTAGAAAGTAAAAGGGTGTAAGGCAGAAATAAAAAAAAAATGTAAGAGAAAGCTATAAGACGTATATACAATAGAATATTACTTACTGTTTATATTAATAGAGTTAAAAAATAAAACATATTATTTACTATTATTTAGTTCTAATTATTATTAGTTAAAGCATGACAGATTATTTACAAACAAGCATAAGCAGTGTAATCAAGAAAGTATAATTAGGTAGTGTCATTCCTGTATCTGTGATGTGTCATTGTGATATCTAGGTCAAAGGTGAGACTAGCTGCTTTCAGCTTCTCTGTGAGAATTCTGAGAGTTGAAGCTTTTGAAGTAGCTCATGGACACTGTGCATGAGACAGCCCACATCCCAGATTGTCTCTCTTAACATTTTGGCGGAAACTTATTAAAAACTAGTGACAAACATTCATTTAGCAGTGTAAATGCATCTAAACATGACAAAACCTTCACAATGCATTCTACAGGTTATTACAGACTCTATGTAAGTGAAATCAAGCCCAAAATTATTAATAAGTAACAAAACTCAACATTTTTGTCCCAACTCAACTCCTATGCAAATCTTATTATTTACTGTGTCTATATGATCAAAAGCATTTCTATATATTAATAAAGAAAAGAAAAGAGAGTAGAAAGTAAAAGGGTGTAAGGCAGAAATAAAAAAATGTAAGAGAAAGCTATAAGAAGTATATACCATAGAATGTTACTTACTGTTTATATTAATAGAGTTAAAAATAAAACATATTATTTACTATTATTTAGTTCTAATTATTATTAGTTAAAGCATGACAGATTATTTACAAACAAGCATAAGCAGTGTAATCAAGAAAGTATAATTAGGAATAGCATTTGAAGAACATATAAACTTTTAAAGGAAAAAAATGTATCAAATTACTGACCTTATTTTTCCTCTTCAGAAAGAGAAACAAGTTAAATCACAGCTTGCCATTAAATCTCCAGATATTTTGACTAGTTATGAAACAAAACATTTCTTTGCACACAGAGAATAACTTTGATTAAATCTTTTTCAAAATATTTGTTGCTTCTTGGAAATGCAGGAACTATATTTAAAAAGATTAATAATAAAATAAAATGATGAGAGAGAAAAAAACATAGTACAAATCATTTGTTTTTTAGTCTCTTCTTCTTCTCTGAAGTCTTCCAGGAAGTTTCAGTTGCCAGTCTCTTTAAGAAGGACTAGCCCATTCCATTTCTTCTATTTTTTCCAAAATCTTATTTTTTTTGATAAACAGTAAAGCAGAGTCTAAGTCATCGTAAATTTTAGGACCATCAGGAAGGAAGATTTTAAGCTTGGCAGGAAACAGAAGGTATGTTTTAAACTGTGCTTTTTTAAGCTCCCTTATTAATGGCAGAAAAACTTTTCTTTTAGCTAATACCATGGAAGAATAGTCATTGTCAAAACGCACAGTTGTTTCATTAATCTTAACAGGAGCTTTAGCCCAAGCAGATTTAAGAACCATCTCTTTATCAAAAGATGATAGAAATCTAACTATAACTGATCTAGGATAGTTTTTGTTAGAGTTAGTATTAGCTATAGATCTATGTGCTCTTTCGATAATAAAAGAGAATGCTTCTGGTAAATCTAAAGTTTTAGGGAGCCATGTTGTTAAAAAAGAAGTAATATTGTTACCTTCAATATTTTCTGGCAGTCCAAAAATCCTAATGTTATTGCGCCTAGATCTATTTTCCAGGTCATCCAGCTTTGTTTGTAGATGTGTATTTTGTTTCAGCAGAAACTCAATGTTGATTTCCTCTTCTTGTATTCTATTTTCCATGTCATTCACAGCTTCTTCTATGCCTGTCATCTGGATCTTCTGTTGTTGCAGGTCCATATGTAACAAGTCTATTTGTTTTGTAGTTTTTCTATGAAAGTGTCTATTTTAGTATCCATTTTATCCATCTTAGCAGTAAGTTGCTGGACTATAATTATCAGAGACTGAAGTTCTTTCTTGATGCTGGAGTCTTGAGAATTTGTCTTACTGGAACTCATTTCAGACTGATAAACTGACAGGAAAATTTCCAAAGTAATTTCTGACAGGAATATTATTAAGATTTCCTTTCTTTTTTAGATATAGTTCAAGAACTATATAAAACAAACATATTTAGAAAGAAAATTACTTCAAAAATTAATTTTTAAGTAATTAATTCCTGTCAATGTAATGAAATTGGTGGAGCTGAAGAAATCTGCTGGCTATCCTGTGTTCATCCTTGGCCACGCCCCCAGGATCTGGTGGCTTTGACAGAACAACACACAGTGTAATGTTTTCAGTGACAGTGATGGAAGAAACCTATGTGAATGAAGAGACAAATGAACTGTTTGTTGATGCAAGCGATGACAACTTTGTTTTAATTGTATAGGCCAAAAAGGAAAGGTGACACAGAAATGGAAAATTTGCCTTGAAGTCATTGGTCATATACAGAGTACGGTAAACTCTCAGTGAACTGGCACCCATGGGGATTGGTAGATGCAGGATAACTAGTTTCTGGTTGCTTGAGAGTTACTATTAAAAATAGGCCTGACTAATACTGTGCCCTATACTATTTCTTTGGTTTGACTTGTTCTTAGGGTGGGGAGAGAGGGAATTTATTCCTATCTTCCTTTTAAAGCCTCTAAAACTCTAAAAATGTAAGGTATGTTTCTGTGGGGGAAAACAGAAAGTGCAACACATGAAAATTGTATTGTATTTCTTTGATTTTTTTTTCTGGTTGCTCGAGAGTTCTGGTTGCTTGTGTTTCGGTTAACTGAAAGTTTACTGTATGGAGAGTTATATATGAGACCTGGCACTCCTACTGTTTTTTTCTTTGATAAGCAGACCGGGTGAGATAACCAACAACAGCTGAGGCATGATGTACCCACAAGCTGAATGTTTTAGAATGATGTGTGACTGAAAGATAAAAGAGGAATGATACGGCAGTGCTGATCTCTCTGGTCTGTCAATGAGAAGAAAACAGGATGCAAGGGAATTTGGCAGACATAATTATGGTTTAATGAGGGGGAGTGACAGAAGAGACAGGGAAGTGTTTGCAACACTATGTAGTCTGAGGAAAATGTTGGGGATGCTTGCCTGTATACCAGCGGAGGGGCTTCAAGATGTAGGACAGAAGCACTTGCTATATATAAACAACTTCAAATACAGTGAGTTTTGCTGGTAACAGAAAAACAAAATTAAAATGTTAAAATAATAAGTAATAAATAGTACATTCAATTATGAATATGTATACAAGAAAATAAACATGAAATAGTGATGGTATGGAGTAGACAAAAATGTTTACCGCTTGTGGTAAGATGCATCCATTTGTTTGTGCATTAACAAAAAATGGTAATGAAATATGGCATAAAGTAAAACTACATGTATTAGTTAGTAAGGCTATCCTGCCTAACAGTAGTGAAACTAGAAGAATGTGGTATCAAGAGGAAGGACTGTGCTAAGTGCTGTAGCAAACTGTTGAACTAAAGAAATAAAAAGAGGTGTGTAATTATTGGTACATGTGAATTTCAAACCATGATGTGTACATGTTTTGTACTGGGCAGACAAAATGCTGCTAGGACGTCATGACAGTAAAAATTGTTCCTGGCCTAAGACTGGGCAAGAAAAAAAAATCAGCGAGGAGTCTACTGACAAAAGGCATGAGCACAAAACTAGTAAAACTGATAAGCACTAATGATATGGCACGTACAACCATGAGGGAGATGCAAGAAAAGGCTAGGCTGCTGGGTAATATACGTCAGAAGTTAGGGTGCAAAGTGACTTTCTGGGCGTTTTTTTTTACTGCTTTTGGTATCCACTGCTAGTACCAGCAGGAAAGATAAAATCAAGGAATTTATACTCTTAGTTTAAGAAGTGAAGAACAGAAAGATGGATACTTGAGTGGCTCGAAAAGACATGAGTTAGAGATGCTGTCTGCATCATGAGCCAGTTCCACCGTGCTCCAGATGGGACAGCCCTGCTCAAATTCATAACTGAAAGGCACATTAAATCATTTATATCGTTAAAACAAAATTAAAATGGGAGTGGTAAGGGGGCAGGCTGGCATAAAGCAGACAGAACTACTGCAGGAAGTCTCAGGGGGTGGCATACAGGAATACGTAATGTAGAAGAAAGAACATGGGCATAAGGAGATGGGCAGGTGGTTGTAGGAGAAGTAAACTAGTGAAGGAACAAGAGACAAAGACAGCAGGGAGGAAATGGCTGGACGGAAGGTCATGTTAAGCAAGACTCAAGACTTAAAACAAAAAACAGGGAAACTACAAGTTGTAACACCAAATGGAGTGGTAGGCATGGAGGTTGTGGTGAAGTGACTCAAATGTGAGCAAATCTTAAAAGGGACCATGACATTGAATTCACAGGATATCAACTATTTTAGTAAAGCAGAAAGGACAGGATGGTGGGGGTGTAGCAATCTAAATAAGGCAGGGTTGTTAACTGTTAGGTAACTGAGCAAAAAATACAAGACTGAGCAAGGAAAGGGCTTCTAGTGCAAATAAAAGTTTGTTTCCTTTCAGTCAGTATGAGAAGAGATAAGAGGAATACTTGCAGCTACACTCAGAAAAAGCAGATATGGGGAAGTCCAAAAATTATGATTAAAAGTTAGGAAAAGAAGACAAAGGTTGTAATGATGGCAGAACTCAGTCTTTGACTGACCAAAAGTAATGTTATGTGTGCATAACTAGAAAGGGCAGTAAACGTATGAAAACACTATCTCATGTAGGCTGTACCCAACCAAGTACAGTAAGGATGAAGGAAATGAATCCTGGATATAGTACTAACCAAGGATGGAGGAGTTAGACACATAACTGTGCACAGTCCACATCTGTTACCCATCAGGTACCGTAAGGATGAAGGAAATGAATCCAGGATAAAGTACTAACCAACGATGGAGGAGTTAGAGACATAACCGTACACAGTCCACATCTGTTACCCATCAGGTACCGTAAGGATGAAGGAAATGAATCCTGGATATCGTACTAACCAAGGATGGAGGAGTTAGAGACATAACTGTGCACAGTCCCCATCTGTTACCCATCAGGTTCAGTAAGGATGAAGGAAATGAATCCTGGATATAGTACTAACCAAGGATGGAGGAGGTAGAGACATAACTGTGCATAGTCCTCATCTGTTACGCATCAGGTACAGTAAGGATCAAGGAAATGAATCCTGGATATAGTACTAACCAAGGATGGAGGAGTTAGAGACATAACTGTGCATAATCCACATCTGTTACCCATCAGGTACAGAAAGGATGAAGGAAATGAATCCTGGATATAGTACTAACCAAGGATGGAAGAGTTAGAGACATAACTGTGCACAGTCCACATCTGTTACCCATCAGGTACAGTAAGGATGATGGAAATGAATCCTGGATATAGTACTAACCAAGGATGGAGGATTTAGAGACATAACCATGCACAGTCCACATCTGTTACCCATCAGGTACAGTAAGGATGAAGGAAATTAATCCTGGATATAATACTAACCAAGGATGGAGGAGTTAGAGACATAACTGTGCATAGTCCTCATCTGTTACCCATCAGGTACAGTAAGGATGAAGAAAATGAATCCTGGATATAGTACTAACCAAGGATGGAGGAGTTAGAGACATAACTGTGCATAGTCCACATCTGTTACCCATCAGGTACAGTAAGGATGAGGGAAATGAATCCTGGATATAGTACTAACCAAGGATGGAGGAGTTAGAGACATAACTGTGCATAGTCCACATCTGTTACCCATCAGGTACAGTAAGGATGAAGGAAATGAATCCTGGATATAGTACTAACCAAGGATGGAGGAGTTAGACACATAACTGTGCACAGTCCACATCTGTTACTCATCGTGTACAGTAAGGATGAAGGAAATGAATTCGGGATATCGTACCAACCAAGGATGGAGGAGTTAGAGACATAACTGTGCACAGTCCACATCTGTTACCCATCAGGTACAGTAAGGATGAAGGAAATGAATCCTGGATATCGTACTAACCAAGGATGGAGGAGTTAGAGACATAACTGTGCACAGTCCACATCTGTTACTCAACAGGTACAGTAAGGATGAAGGGAATGAATCCTGGATATAGTACTATCCAAGGATGGAGGAGTTAGAGACATAACTGTGCACAGTCCACATCTGTTACCCATCAGGTACAGTAACGATGAAGGAAATGAATCCTGGATATCGTACTAACCAAGGATGGAGGAGTTAGAGACATAACTGTGCACAGTCCACATCTATTAGCCATCAGGTACAGTAAGGATGAAGGAAATGAATCCTGGATATAATACTAACCAAGGATGGAGGAGTTAGAGACATAACTGTGCATAGTCCACATCTGTTACCCATCAGGTACAGTAAGGATGAAGTAAATGAATCCTGGATATCGTACTAACCAAGGATGGAGGAGTTAGAGACATAACTGTGTACAGTCCACATCTATTAGCCATCAGGTACAGTAAGGATGAAGGAAATGAATCCTGGGTATAGTACTAACCAAGGATGGATGAGTTAGAGAAATAAATCTGCACAGTCCACATCTGTTACCCATCAGGTACAGTAAGGACGAACGAAATGAATCCTGGATATAGTACTAACAAAGGCTGGAGAAGTTAGAGACATAACTGTGCACAGTCCACATCTGTTACCCATCAGGTACAGTAAGGATGAAGTAAATGAATCCTGGAAATAGTACTAACCAAGAATGGAGGAGTGAGAGACATAACCGTGCACAGTCCACATCTGTTACCCATCAGGTACAGTAAGGATGAAGGAAATGAATCCTGGATATCATACTAACCAAGGATGGAGGAGTTGGAGACATAACTGTGCACAGTCCACATCTGTTAGCCATCAGGTACATTAAGGATGAAGGAAATGAATCCTGGATATAGTACTAACCAAGGATGGAGGAGTTAAAGACATAACTGTGCATAGTCCACATCTGTTACCCATCAGGTACAGTAAGGATGAAGGAAATGAATCCTGGATATAGTACTAACCAAGGATGGAGGAGTAAGACACATAACTGTGCACAGTCCACATCTGTTACTCATCGTGTACAGTAAGGATGAAGGAAATGAATTCTGGATATCGTACCAACCAAGGATGGAGGAGTTAAACACATAACTGTGCACAGTCCACATCTGTTACCCATCAGGTACAGTAAGGATGAAGGAAATGAATCCTGGATATAGTAGTAAGCAAGGATGGAGGAGTAAGACACATAACTGTGAACAGTCCACATCTGTTACTCATCGTGTACAGTAAGGATGAAGGAAATTAATTCTGGATATCGTACCAACCAAGGATGGAGGAGTTAGATACATAACTGTGCAGTCCACATTTGTTATGCATCAGATACAGTAAGGATGAAGGAAATGAATGCTGGATATAGTACTAACCAAGGATGGAGGAGTTAGACACATAACTGTGCACAGTCCACATCTGTTACCCGTCAGGTACAGTAAGGATGATGGAAATGAATCCTGGATATCTTACTAACCAAGGATGGAGGAGTGTGAGACATAACTGTGTACAGTCCACATCTGTTAGCCATCAGGTACAGTAAGGATGAAGGAAATGAATCCTGGATATAATACTAACCAAGGATGGAGGAGTTAGAGACATAACTGTGCACAGTCCACATCTGTTACCCATCAGGTACAGTAAGGATGAAGGAAATGAATCCTGGATATAGTACTAACCAAGGATGGTGGAGTTAGAGACATAACCGTGCACAGTCCACATCTGTTACCCATCAGGTACAGTAAGGATGAATGAAATGAATCCTGGATATCGTACTAACTAAGGGTGGAGGAGTTAGAGACATAACTGTGCACAGTCCACATCTGTTAGCGATCAGGTACAGTAAGGATAAAGGAAATAAATCCTGGATATAGTACTAACCAAGGACGGGGGAGCCAGAGACACAACTGTGCACAGTCCACATCTGTTACCCATCAGGTGCAGTAAGGATGAAGGAAATGAATCCTGGATATAGTACTAACCAAGGATGGAGGAGTAAGAGACATAACTGTGCACAGTCCGCATCTGTTACGCATCAGGTACAGTAAGGATGAAGGAAATGAATCCTGGATATAGTACTTACCAAGGATTGAGGAGTTAGACACGTAACTGTGCACAGTCCACATCTGTTACCCATCAGGTACAGTAAGGATGAAGGAAATGACTACTGGATATAGTACTAACCAAGGATGGTGGAGTTAGAGACATAACCGTGCACAGTCCACATCTGTTACTCATCAGGTACAGTAAGGATGAATGAAATGAATCCTGGATACCGTACTAACCAAGGATGGAGGAGTTAGAGACATAACTGTGCACATTCCACATCTGTTACCCATCAGGTACAGTAAGGATCAAGGAAATGAATCCTGGATATAATACTAACCAAGGATGGAGGAGTTAGAGACATAACTGTGCACAGTCCACATCTATTACCCATCAGTACAGTAAGGATGAAGGAAATGAATCCTGGATATAGTACTAACCAAGGATGGAGGAGTTAGAGACATAACCGTGCACAGTCCAAATCTGTTACCCATCAGGTACAGTAATGATGAAGGAAATGAATCCTGGATATAGTACTAACCAAGGATGGTGGAGTTAGAGACATAACCGTGCATAGTCCACATCTGTTACCCATCAGGTACAGTAAGGATGAAGGAAATGAATCCTGGATATAGTACTAACCAAGGATGGAGGAGTTAGAGACGTAACTGTGCATAGTCCACATCTGTTACCCATCAGGTACAGTAAGGATGAAGGAAATGAATCCTGGATATAGTTCTAACCAAGGATGGAGGAGTTAGAGACATAACTGTGCATAGTCCAAATCTGTTACCCATCAGATACAGAAAGAATGATGGAAATGAATCCTGGATATCGTACTAACCAAGGATGGAGGAGTTGGAGACATAACCGTGCACAGTCCACATCTGTTACCCATCAGGTACAGTAAGGATAAAGGAAATAAATCTTGGATATAGTACTAACCAAGAACGGAGGAGTCAGAGACATAACTGTGCACAGTCCACATCTGTTACCCATCAGGTACAGTAAGGATGATGGAAATGAATCCTGGATATCGTACTAACCAAGGATGGAGGAGTTAGAGACATAACCATGCAGAGTCGACATCTGTTACCCATCAGGTACAGTAAGGATGAAGGAAATTAATCCTGCATATAGTACTAACCAAGGATGGAGGAGTTAGAGACATAACTGTGCATAGTCCACATCTGTTACCCATCAGGTACAGTAAGGATGAAGGAAATGAATCCTGGATATCGTACTAACCAAGGATGGAGGAGTTAGAGAAATAACTGTGCACAGTCCACATCTGGTACCCATCAGGTACAGTAAGGATGAAGGAAAGTAATCCTGGATATAGTACTAACCAAGGATGGAGGAGTTAGAGACATAACTGTGCATAGTCCTCATCTGTTACCCATCAGGTACAGTAAGGATGAAGGAAATGAATCCTGGATATGGTACTAACCAAGGATGGAGGAGTTAGACACATAACTGTGCACAGTCCAAATCTGATAACCATCAGGTACAGTAAGGATGAAGGAAATGAATCCAGGTTATCGTACTAACCAAGGGTGGAGGAGTAAGAGAAATAACTGTGCACAGTCCACATCTGTTACCCATCAGGTACAGTAAGGATGAAAGAAATAAATCCTGGATATAGTACTTACCAAGGACAGAGGAGTCAGAGACACAACTGTGCACAGTCCACATCTGTTACCCATCAGGTACAGTAAGGATGAAGGAAATGAATCCTGGATACATTACTAACAAAGGATGGAGGAGTTAGAGACATAACCGTGCACAGTCCACATCTGTTACCCATCAGGTACAGTAAGGATGAAGGAAATAAATCCTGGATATAGTACTAACCAAGAACGGAGGAGTCAGAGACATAACTGTGCACAGTCCACATCTGTTACCCATCAGGTACAGTAAGGATGATGGAAATGAATCCTGCATATAGTACTAACCAAGGATGGAGGAGTTAGAGACATAACCGTGCACAGTCCACATCTGTTACCCATCAGGTACAGTAAAGATGATGGAAATGAATCCTGGATATAGTACTAACCAAGGATGGCGGAGTTTAAGAGACATAACTGTGCACAGTCCACATCTGTTACCCATTAGGTACAGTAAGGATGAAGGAAATGAATTCTGGATATAGTACTAACCAAGGATGGAGAAGTTAGAGACATAACTGTGCACAGTTCACATCTGTTGCCCATCAGATACCATAAGGATGAAGGAAATGAATCCCGGATATCGTACTAACCAAGGATGGAGGAGTTAGACACATAACTGTGCACAGTCCACATCTGTTACGCATCAGGTACAGTAAGGATGAAGGAAATGAATCCTGGATATTGTACTAACCAAGGATAGAGGAGTTAGAGACATAGCTGTGCACAGTCCACATCTGTTACCCATCAGGTACAGTAAGGATGAAGGAAATGAATCCTGGATATCGTACTAACAAAAGATGGAGGAGTTAGAGACATAACTGTGCACTGTCCACATCTGTTACCCATCAGGTACAGTAAGGATGAAGGAAATGAATCCTGGAAATAGTACTAACCAAGAATGGAGGAGTGAGAGACATAACCATACACAGTCCACATCTGTTACTCATCAGGTACAGTAAGGATGAAGGAAATGAATCCTGGATATCGTACTAACCAAGGATGGAGGAGTTAGAGACATAACTGTGCACAGTCCACATCTGTTACCCATCAGGTACAGTAAGGATGAAGGAAATGAATCCTGGATATAGTACTAACCAAGGATGGAGGAGTTAGAGATATAACTGTGCACAGTCCACATCTGTTACCCATCCGGTACAGTAAGGATGAAGGAAATGAATCCTGGACATAGTACTAACCAAGGATGGAGGAGTAAGACACATAACTGTGCACAGTCCACATCTGTTACTCATCGTGTACAGTAAGGATGAAGGAAATGAATTCTGGATATCGTACTAACCGAGGATGGAGGAGTTAGACACATAACTGTGCACAGTCCACATCTGTTACCCATCAGGTACAGTAACGATGAAGGAAATGAATCCTGGATATAGTACTAACCAAGGATGGAGGAGTTAGAGACATAACTGTGCACAGTCCACATCTGTTACCCATCAGGTACAGTAAGGATGATGGAAATGAATCCTGGATATAGTACTAACCAAGGATGGAGGAGTAGGACACATAACTGTGCACAGTCCACATCTGTTACTCATTGTGTACAGTAAGGATGAAGGAAATGAATTCTGGATATTGTACCAACCAAGGATGGAGGAGTTAGAGACATAACTGTGCACAGTCCACATCTGTTACCCATCAGGTACAGTAAGGATGAAGGAAATGAATCCTGGATACATTACTAACAAAGGATGGAAGAGTTAGAGACATAACCATGCACAGTCCACATCTGTTACCCATCATGTACAGTAAGGATGAAGGAAATAAATCCTGGATATAGTACTAACCAAGAACGGAGGAGTCAGAGACATAACTGTGCACAGTCCACATCTGTTACCCATCAGGTACAGTAAAGGTGATGGAAATGAATCCTGGATATAGTACTAACCAGGGATGGCGGAGTTAGAGACATAACTGTGCACAGTCCACATCTGTTACCCATTAGGTACAGTAAGGATGAAGGAAATGAATTCTGGATATAGTACTAACCAAGGATGGAGAAGTTAGAGACATAACTGTGCACAGTTCACATCTGTTGCCCATCAGGTACCATAAGGATGAAGGAAATGAATCCCGGATATCGTACTAACCAAGGATGGAGGAGTTAGACACATAACTGTGCACAGTCCACATCTGTTACGCATCAGGTACAGTAAGGATGAAGGAAATGAATCCTGGATATTGTCCTAACCAAGGATAGAGGAGTAAGAGACATAACTGTGCACAGTCCACATCTGTTACCCATCAGGTACAGTAAGGATGAAGGAAATGAATCCTGGATATCGTACTAACCAAGGATGGAGGTGTTAGAGACATAACTGTGCACAGTCCACATCTGTTAGCCATCAGGTACAGTAAGGATGAAGGAAATGAATACTGCATATAGTACTAACAAAGGCTGGAGGAGTTAGAGACATAACTGTGCACAGTCCACATCTGTTAGCCATCAGGTACAGTAAGGATGAAGGAAATGAATCCTGGAAATAGTACTAACCAAGAATGGAGGAGTGAGAGACATAACCATGCACAGTCCACATCTGTTACTCATCAGGTACAGTAAGGATGAAGGAAATGAATCCTGGATATCGTACTAACCAAGGATGGAGGAGTTAGAGACATAACTGTGCACAGTCCACATCTGTTACCCATCAGGTACAGTAAGGATGAAGGAAATGAATCCTGGATATAGTACTAACCAAGGATGGAGGAGTTAGAGATATAACTGTGCACAGTCCACATCTGTTACCCATCCGGTACAGTAAGGATGAAGGAAATGAATCCTGGACATAGTACTAACCATGGATGGAGGAGTAAGACACATAACTGTGCACAGTCCACATCTGTTACTCATCGTGTACAGTAAGGATGAAGGAAATGAATTCTGGATATCGTACTAACCGAGGATGGAGGAGTTAGACACATAACTGTGCACATTCCACATCTGTTACCCATCAGGTACAGTAACGATGAAGGAAATGAATCCTGGATATAGTACTAACCAAGGATGGAGGAGTTAGAGACATAACTGTGCACAGTCCACATCTGTTACCCATCAGGTACAGTAAGGATGATGGAAATGAATCCTGGATATAGTATTAACCAAGGATGGAGGAGTAGGACACATAACTGTGCACAGTCCACATCTGTTACTCATTGTGTACAGTAAGGATGAAGGAAATGAATTCTGGATATCGTACCAACCAAGGATGGAGGAGTTAGAGACATAACTGTGCACAGTCCACATCTGTTAGCTATCAGGTACAGTAAGGATGAAGGAAATGAATCCTGGATATAGTACTCACCAAGGATGGTGGAGTTAGAGACATAACCATGCACAGTCCACATCTGTTACCCATCAGGTACAGTAAGGATGAACGAAATGAATCCTGGATATCGTACTAACTAAGGGTGGAGGAGTTAGAGACATAACTGTGCACAGTCCACATCTGTTAGCCATCAGGTACAGTAAGGATAAAGGAAATAAATCCTGGATATAGTACTAACCAAAGGACGGGGGAGCCAGAGACACAACTGTGCACAGTCCACATCTGTTACCCATCAGGTACAGCACGGATAAAGGAAATGAATCCTTGATATCGTACTAACCAAGGATGAAGGAGTTAGACACATAACTGTGCACAGTCCACATCTGTTACCCATCAGGTACAGTAAGGATGAAGGAAATGAATCCTGGATATTGTACCAACCAAGGATGGAGGGGTTAGACACATGACTGTGCACAGTCCGCATCTGTTACGCATCAGGTACAGTAAGGATGAAGGAAATGAATCCTGGATATAGTACTAACCAAGGATGGTGGAGTTAGAGACATAACCATGCACAGTCCACATCTGTTACCCATCAGGTACAGTAAGGATGAACAAAATGAATCCTGGATATAGTACTAACCAAGGATGGAGGAGTTAGAGACATAACTGTGCACAGTCCACATCTGTTACCCATCAGGTACAGTAAGGATGAAGGAAATGAATCCTGGATATAGTACTAACCAAGGATGGAGGAGTTAGAGACATAACTGTGCACAGTCCACATCTGTTACCCATCAGGTACAGTAAGGATGAAGGAAATGAATCCTGGATATAGTACTAACCAAGGATGGAGGAGTTAGAGACATAACCGTGCACAGTCCACATCTGTTACCCATCAGGTACAGTAAGGATGAAGGAAATGAATCCTGGATATAGTACTAACCAAGGATGGAGGAGTTAGAGACATAACTGTGCACAGTCCACATCTGTTACCCATCAGGTACAGTAAGGATGAAGGAAATGAATCCTGGATATAGTACTAACCAAGGATGGAGGAGTTAGAGACATAACTGTGCACAGTCCACATCTGTTACCCATCAGGTACAGTAAGGATGAAGGAAATGAATCCTGGATATAGTACTAACCAAGGATGGAGGAGTTAGAGACATAACTGTGCACAGTCCACATCTGTTACCCATCAGGTACAGTAAGGATGAAGGAAATAAATCCTGGATATAGTACTAACCAAGGATGGAGGAGTTAGAGACATAACTGTGCACAGTCCACATCTGTTACCCATCAGGTACAGTAAGGATGAAGGAAATGAATCCTGGATATAGTACTAACCAAGGATGGAGGAGTTAGAGACATAACTGTGCACAGTCCACATCTGTTACCCATCAGGTACAGTAAGGATGAAGGAAATGAATCCTGGATATAGTACTAACCAAGGATGGAGGAGTTAGAGACATAACTGTGCACAGTCCACATCTGTTACCCATCAGGTACAGTAAGGATGAAGGAAATGAATCCTGGATATAGTACTAACCAAGGATGGAGGAGTTAGAGACATAACTGTGCACAGTCCACATCTGTTACCCATCAGGTACAGTAAGGATGAAGGAAATTAATCCTGGATATAGTACTAACCAAGGATGGAGGAGTTAGAGACATAACTGTGCACAGTCCACATCTGTTACCCATCAGGTACAGTAAGGATGAAGGAAATGAATCCTGGATATAGTACTAACCAAGGATGGAGGAGTTAGAGACATAACTGTGCACAGTCCACATCTGTTACCCATCAGGTACAGTAAGGATGAAGGAAATGAATCCTGGATATAGTACTAACCAAGGATGGAGGAGTTAGAGACATAACTGTGCACAGTCCACATCTGTTACCCATCAGGTACAGTAAGGATGAAGGAAATGAATCCTGGATATAGTACTAACCAAGGACGGAGGAGTCAGAGACACAACTGTGCACAGTCCACATCTGTTACCCATCAGGTACAGTAAGGATGAAGGAAATGAATCCTGGATATAGTACTAACCAAGGATGGAGGAGTTAGAGACATAACTGTGCACAGTCCACATCTGTTACCCATCAGGTACAGTAAGGATGAAGGAAATGAATCCTGGATATAGTACTAACCAAGGATGGAGGAGTTAGAGACATAACTGTGCACAGTCCACATCTGTTACCCATCAGGTACAGTAAGGATGAAGGAAATGAATCCTGGATATAGTACTAACCAAGGACGGAGGAGTCAGAGACACAACTGTGCACAGTCCACATCTGTTACCCATCAGGTACAGTAAGGATGAAGGAAATGAATCCTGGATATAGTACTAACCAAGGATGGAGGAGTTAGAGACATAACTGTGCACAGTCCACATCTGTTACCCATCAGGTACAGTAAGGATGAAGGAAATGAATCCTGGATATAGTACTAACCAAGGATGGAGGAGTTAGAGACATAACTGTGCACAGTCCACATCTGTTACCCATCAGGTACAGTAAGGATGAAGGAAATGAATCCTGGATATAGTACTAACCAAGGATGGAGGAGTTAGAGACATAACTGTGCACAGTCCACATCTGTTACCCATCAGGTACAGTAAGGATGAAGGAAATGAATCCTGGATATAGTACTAACCAAGGATGGAGGAGTTAGAGACATAACTGTGCACAGTCCACATCTGTTACCCATCAGGTACAGTAAGGATGAAGGAAATGAATCCTGGATATAGTACTAACCAAGGATGGAGGAGTTAGAGACATAACTGTGCACAGTCCACATCTGTTACCCATCAGGTACAGTAAGGATGAAGGAAATGAATCCTGGATATAGTACTAACCAAGGATGGAGGAGTTAGAGACATAACTGTGCACAGTCCACATCTGTTACCCATCAGGTACAGTAAGGATGAAGGAAATGAATCCTGGATATAGTACTAACCAAGGATGGAGGAGTTAGAGACATAACTGTGCACAGTCCACATCTGTTACCCATCAGGTACAGTAAGGATGAAGGAAATGAATCCTGGATATAGTACTAACCAAGGATGGAGGAGTTAGAGACATAACTGTGCACAGTCCACATCTGTTACCCATCAGGTACAGTAAGGATGAAGGAAATGAATCCTGGATATAGTACTAACCAAGGATGGAGGAGTTAGACACATAACTGTGCACAGTCCACATCTGTTACCCATCAGGTACAGTAAGGATGAAGGAAATGAATCCTGGATATAGTACTAACCAAGGATGGAGGAGTTAGAGACATAACTGTGCACAGTCCACATCTGTTACCCATCAGGTACAGTAAGGATGAAGGAAATGAATCCTGGATATAGTACTAACCAAGGATGGAGGAGTTAGAGACATAACTGTGCACAGTCCACATCTGTTACCCATCAGGTACAGTAAGGATGAAGGAAATGAATCCTGGATATAGTACTAACCAAGGATGGAGGAGTTAGAGACATAACTGTGCACAGTCCACATCTGTTACCCATCAGGTACAGTAAGGATGAAGGAAATGAATCCTGGATATAGTACTAACCAAGGATGGAGGAGTTAGAGACATAACTGTGCACAGTCCACATCTGTTACCCATCAGGTACAGTAAGGATGAAGGAAATGAATGCTGGATATAGTACTAACCAAGGATGGAGGAGTTAGAGACATAACCGTGCACAGTCCACATCTGTTACCCATCAGGTACAGTAAGGATGAAGGAAATGAGTCCTGGATATAGTACTAACCAAGGATGGAGGAGTTAGAGACATAACCGTGCACAGTCCACATCTGTTACCCATCAGGTACAGTAAGGATGAAGGAAATGAATCCTGGATATAGTACTAACCAAGGATGGAGGAGTTAGAGACATAACTGTGCACAGTCCACATCTGTTACCCATCAGGTACAGTAAGGATGAAGGAAATGAATCCTGGATATAGTACTAACCAAGGATGGAGGAGTTAGAGACATAACTGTGCACAGTCCACATCTGTTACCCATCAGGTACAGTAAGGATGAAGGAAAAGAATCCTGGATATAGTACTAACCAAGGATGGAGGAGTTAGAGACATAACTGTGCACAGTCCACATCTGTTACCCATCAGGTACAGTAAGGATGAAGGAAATGAATCCTGGATATAGTACTAACCAAGGATGGAGGAGTTAGAGACATAACTGTGCACAGTCCACATCTGTTACCCATCAGGTACAGTAAGGATGAAGGAAATGAATCCTGGATATAGTACTAACCAAGGATGGAGGAGTTAGAGACATAACTGTGCATAGTCCACATCTGTTACCCATCAGGTACAGTAAGGATGAAGGAAATGAATCCTGGATATAGTACTAACCAAGGATGGAGGAGTTAGAGACATAACTGTGCACAGTCCACATCTGTTACCCATCAGGTACAGTAAGGATGAAGGAAATGAATCCTGGATATAGTACTAACCAAGGATGGAGGAGTTAGAGACATAACTGTGCACAGTCCACATCTGTTACCCATCAGGTACAGTAAGGATGAAGGAAATGAATCCTGGATATAGTACTAACCAAGGATGGAGGAGTTAGAGACATAACTGTGCACAGTCCACATCTGTTACCCATCAGGTACAGTAAGGATGAAGGAAATGAATCCTGGATATAGTACTAACCAAGGATGGAGGAGTTAGAGACATAACTGTGCACAGTCCACATCTGTTACCCATCAGGTACAGTAAGGATGAAGGAAATGAATCCTGGATATAGTACTAACCAAGGATGGAGGAGTTAGAGACATAACTGTGCACAGTCCACATCTGTTACCCATCAGGTACAGTAAGGATGAAGGAAATGAATCCTGGATATAGTACTAACCAAGGATGGAGTAGTTAGAGACATAACTGTGCACAGTCCACATCTGTTACCCATCAGGTACAGTAAGGATGAAGGAAATGAATCCTGGATATAGTACTAACCAAGGATGGAGGCCTTAGAGACATAACTGTGCACAGTTCACATCTCTTACCCATCAGGTACAGTAAGGATGAAGGAAATGAATCCTGGATATAGTACTAACCAAGGATGGAGGAGTTAGAGACATAACTGTGCACAGTCCACATCTGTTACCCATCAGGTACAGTAAGGATGAAGGAAATGAATCCTGGATATAGTACTAACCAAGGATGGAGGAGTTAGAGACATAACTGTGCACAGTCCACATCTGTTACCCATCAGGTACAGTAAGGATGAAGGAAATGAATCCTGGATATAGTACTAACCAAGGATGGAGGAGTTAGAGACATAACTTTGCATAGTCCACATCTGTTACCCATCAGGTACAGTAAGGATGAAGGAAATGAATCCTGGATATAGTACTAACCAAGGATGGAGGAGTTAGAGACATAACTGTGCACAGTCCACATCTGTTACCCATCAGGTACAGTAAGGATGAAGGAAATGAATCCTGGATATAGTACTAACCAAGGATGGAGGAGTTAGAGACATAACTGTGCACAGTCCACATCTGTTACCCATCAGGTACAGTAAGGATGAAGGAAATGAATCCTGGATATAGTACTAACCAAGGATGGAGGAGTTAGAGACATAACTGTGCACAGTCCACATCTGTTACCCATCAGGTACAGTAAGGATGAAGGAAATGAATCCTGGATATAGTACTAACCAAGGATGGAGGAGTTAGAGACATAACTGTGCACAGTCCACATCTGTTACCCATCAGGTACAGTAAGGATGAAGGAAATGAATCCTGGATATAGTACTAACCAAGGATGGAGGAGTTAGAGACATAACTGTGCACAGTCCACATCTGTTACCCATCAGGTACAGTAAGGATGAAGGAAATGAATCCTGGATATAGTACTAACCAAGGATGGAGGAGTTAGAGACATAACTGTGCATAGTCCACATCTGTTACCCATCAGGTACAGTAAGGATGAAGGAAATGAATCCTGGATATAGTACTAACCAAGGATGGAGGAGTTAGAGACATAACTGTGCACAGTCCACATCTGTTACCCATCAGGTACAGTAAGGATGAAGGAAATGAATCCTGGATATAGTACTAACCAAGGATGGAGGAGTTAGAGACATAACTGTGCACAGTCCACATCTGTTACCCATCAGGTACAGTAAGGATGAAGGAAATGAATCCTGGATATAGTACTAACCAAGGATGGAGGAGTTAGAGACATAACTGTGCACAGTCCACATCTGTTACCCATCAGGTACAGTAAGGATGAATTAAATGAATCCTGGATATAGTACTAACCAAGGATGGAGGAGTTAGAGACATAACTGTGCACAGTCCACATCTGTTACCCATCAGGTACAGTAAGGATGAAGGAAATGAATCCTGGATATAGTACTAACCAAGGATGGAGGAGTTAGAGACATAACTGTGCACAGTCCACATCTGTTACCCATCAGGTACAGTAAGGATGAAGGAAATGAATCCTGGATATAGTACTAACCAAGGATGGAGGAGTTAGAGACATAACTGTGCACAGTCCACATCTGTTACCCATCAGGTACAGTAAGGATGAAGGAAATGAATCCTGGATATAGTACTAACCAAGGATGGAGGAGTTAGAGACATAACTGTGCACAGTCCACATCTGTTACCCATCAGGTACAGTAAGGATGAAGGAAATGAATCCTGGATATAATACTAACCAAGGATGGAGGAGTTAGAGACATAACTGTGCACAGTCCACATCTGTTATCCATCAGGTACAGTAAGGATGAAGGAAATGAATCCTGGATATAGTACTAACCAAGGATGGAGGAGTTAGAGACATAACTGTGCACAGTCCACATCTGTTACCCATCAGGTACAGTAAGGATGAAGGAAATGAATCCTGGATATAGTACTAACCAAGGATGGAGGAGTTAGAGACATAACTGTGCACAGTCCACATCTGTTACCCATCAGGTACAGTAAGGATGAAGGAAATGAATCCTGGATATAGTACTAACCAAGGATGGAGGAGTTAGAGACATAACTGTGCATAGTCCACATCTTTTACCCATCAGGTACAGTAAGGATGAAGGAAATGAATCCTGGATATAGTACTAACCAAGGATGGAGGAGTTAGAGACATAACTGTGCACAGTCCACATCTGCTAACCATCAGGTACAGTAATGATGAAGGAAATGAATCCTGGATATAGTACTAACCAAGGATGGAGGAGTTAGAGACATAACTGTGCACAGTCCACATCTGTTACCCATCAGGTACAGTAAGGATGAAGGAAATGAATCCTGGATATAGTACTAACCAAGGATGGAGGAGTTAGAGACATAACTGTGCACAGTCCACATCTGTTACCCATCAGGTACAGTAAGGATGAAGGAAATGAATCCTGGATATAGTACTAACCAAGGATGGAGGAGTTAGAGACATAACTGTGCACAGTCCACATCTGTTACCCATCAGGTACAGTAAGGATGAAGGAAATGAATCCTGGATATAGTACTAACCAAGGATGGAGGAGTTAGAGACATAACTGTGCACAGTCCACATCTGTTACCCATCAGGTACAGTAAGGATGAAGGAAATGAATCCTGGATATAGTACTAACCAAGGATGGAGGAGTTAGAGACATAACTGTGCACAGTCCACATCTGTTACCCATCAGGTACAGTAAGGATGAAGGAAATGAATCCTGGATATCGTACTAACCAAGGATGGAGGAGTTAGAGACATAACTGTGCACAGTCCACATCTGTTACCCATCAGGTACAGTAAGGATGAAGGAAATGAATCCTGGATATAGTACTAACCAAGGATGGAGGAGTTAGAGACATAACTGTGCACAGTCCACATCTGTTACCCATCAGGTACAGTAAGGATGAAGGAAATGAATCCTGGATATAGTACTAACCAAGGATGGAGGAGTTAGAGACATAACTGTGCACAGTCCACATCTGTTACCCATCAGGTACAGTAAGGATGAAGGAAATGAATCCTGGATATCGTACTAACCAAGGATGGAGGAGTTAGAGACATAACTGTGCACAGTCCACATCTGTTACCCATCAGGTACAGTAAGGATGAAGGAAATGAATCCTGGATATCGTACTAACCAAGGATGGAGGAGTTAGAGACATAACTGTGCACAGTCCACATCTGTTACCCATCAGGTACAGTAAGGATGAAGGAAATGAATCCTGGATATAGTACTAACCAAGGATGGAGGAGTTAGAGACATAACTGTGCACAGTCCACATCTGTTACCCATCAGGTACAGTAAGGATGAAGGAAATGAATCCTGGATATAGTACTAACCAAGGATGGAGGAGTTAGAGACATAACTGTGCACAGTCCACATCTGTTACCCATCAGGTACAGTAAGGATGAAGGAAATGAATCCTGGATATAGTACTAACCAAGGATGGAGGAGTTAGAGACATAACTGTGCACAGTCCACATCTGTTACCCATCAGGTACAGTAAGGATGAAGGAAATGAATCCTGGATATCGTACTAACCAAGGATGGAGGAGTTAGAGACATAACTGTGCACAGTCCACATCTGTTACCCATCAGGTACAGTAAGGATGAAGGAAATGAATCCTGGATATAGTACTAACCAAGGATGGAGGAGTTAGAGACATAACTGTGCACAGTCCACATCTGTTACCCATCAGGTACAGTAAGGATGAAGGAAATGAATCCTGGATATAGTACTAACCAAGGATGGAGGAGTTAGAGACATAACTGTGCACAGTCCACATCTGTTACCCATCAGGTACAGTAAGGATGAAGGAAATGAATCCTGGATATAGTACTAACCAAGGATGGAGGAGTTAGAGACATAACTGTGCACAGTCCACATCTGTTACCCATCAGGTACAGTAAGGATGAAGGAAATGAATCCTGGATATAGTACTAACCAAGGATGGAGGAGTTAGAGACATAACTGTGCACAGTCCACATCTGTTACCCATCAGGTACAGTAAGGATGAAGGAAATGAATCCTGGATATAGTACTAACCAAGGATGGAGGAGTTAGAGACATAACTGTGCACAGTCCACATCTGTTACCCATCAGGTACAGTAAGGATGAAGGAAATGAATCCTGGATATCGTACTAACCAAGGATGGAGGAGTTAGAGACATAACTGTGCACAGTCCACATCTGTTACCCATCAGGTACAGTAAGGATGAAGGAAATGAATCCTGGATATAGTACTAACCAAGGATGGAGGAGTTAGAGACATAACTGTGCACAGTCCACATCTGTTACCCATCAGGTACAGTAAGGATGAAGGAAATGAATCCTGGATATAGTACTAACCAAGGATGGAGGAGTTAGAGACATAACTGTGCACAGTCCACATCTGTTACCCATCAGGTACAGTAAGGATGAAGGAAATGAATCCTGGATATCGTACTAACCAAGGATGGAGGAGTTAGAGACATAACTGTGCACAGTCCACATCTGTTACCCATCAGGTACAGTAAGGATGAAGGAAATGAATCCTGGATATAGTACTAACCAAGGATGGAGGAGTTAGAGACATAACTGTGCACAGTCCACATCTGTTACCCATCAGGTACAGTAAGGATGAAGGAAATGAATCCTGGATATCGTACTAACCAAGGATGGAGGAGTTAGAGACATAACTGTGCACAGTCCACATCTGTTACCCATCAGGTACAGTAAGGATGAAGGAAATGAATCCTGGATATAGTACTAACCAAGGATGGAGGAGTTAGAGACATAACTGTGCACAGTCCACATCTGTTACCCATCAGGTACAGTAAGGATGAAGGAAATGAATCCTGGATATAGTACTAACCAAGGATGGAGGAGTTAGAGACATAACTGTGCACAGTCCACATCTGTTACCCATCAGGTACAGTACAGTAAGGATGAAGGAAATGAATCCTGGATATCGTACTAACCAAGGATGGAGGAGAAGTTAGAGACATAACTGTGCACAGTCCACATCTGTTACCCATCAGGTACAGTAAGGATGAAGGAAATGAATCCTGGATATAGTACTAACCAAGGATGGAGGAGTTAGAGACATAACTGTGCACAGTCCACATCTGTTACCCATCAGGTACAGTAAGGATGAAGGAAATGAATCCTGGATATAGTACTAACCAAGGATGGAGGAGTTAGAGACATAACTGTGCATAGTCCACATCTGTTACCCATCAGGTACAGTAAGGATGAAGGAAATGAATCCTGGATATCGTACTAACCAAGGATGGAGGAGTTAGAGACATAACCATGCACAGTCCACATCTGTTACCCATCAGGTACAGTAAGGATGAAGGAAATGAATCCTGGATATCGTACTAACCAAGGATGGAGGAGTTAGAGACATAACTGTGCACAGTCCACATCTGTTACCCATCAGGTACAGTAAGGATGAAGGAAATGAATCCTGGATATCGTACTAACCAAGGATGGAGGAGTTAGAGACATAACTGTGCACAGTCCACATCTGTTACCCATCAGGTACAGTAAGGATGAAGGAAATGAATCCTGGATATAGTACTAACCAAGGATGGAGGAGTTAGAGACATAACTGTGCACAGTCCACATCTGTTACCCATCAGGTACAGTAAGGATGAAGGAAATGAATCCTGGATATCGTACTAACCAAGGATGGAGGAGTTAGAGACATAACTGTGCACAGTCCACATCTGTTACCCATCAGGTACAGTAAGGATGAAGGAAATGAATCCTGGATATCGTACTAACCAAGGATGGAGGAGTTAGAGACATAACTGTGCACAGTCCACATCTGTTACCCATCAGGTACAGTAAGGATGAAGGAAATGAATCCTGGATATAGTACTAACCAAGGATGGAGGAGTTAGAGACATAACTGTGCACAGTCCACATCTGTTACCCATCAGGTACAGTAAGGATGAAGGAAATGAATCCTGGATATAGTACTAACCAAGGATGGAGGAGTTAGAGACATAACTGTGCACAGTCCACATCTGTTACCCATCAGGTACAGTAAGGATGAAGGAAATGAATGCTGGATATAGTACTAACCAAGGATGGAGGAGTTAGAGACATAACTGTGCACAGTCCACATCTGTTACCCATCAGGTACAGTAAGGATGAAGGAAATGAATCCTGGATATAGTACTAACCAAGGATGGAGGAGTTAGAGACATAACTGTGCACAGTCCACATCTGTTACCCATCAGGTACAGTAAGGATGAAGGAAATGAATCCTGGATATAGTACTAACCAAGGATGGAGGAGTTAGAGACATAACTGTGCACAGTCCACATCTGTTACCCATCAGGTACAGTAAGGATGAAGGAAATGAATCCTGGATATAGTACTAACCAAGGATGGAGGAGTTAGAGACATAACTGTGCACAGTCCACATCTGTTACCCATCAGGTACAGTAAGGATGAAGGAAATGAATCCTGGATATCGTACTAACCAAGGATGGAGGAGTTAGAGACATAACTGTGCACAGTCCACATCTGTTACCCATCAGGTACAGTAAGGATGAAGGAAATGAATCCTGGATATAGTACTAACCAAGGATGGAGGAGTTAGAGACATAACTGTGCACAGTCCACATCTGTTACCCATCAGGTACAGTAAGGATGAAGGAAATGAATCCTGGATATCGTACTAACCAAGGATGGAGGAGTTAGAGACATAACTGTGCACAGTCCACATCTGTTACCCATCAGGTACAGTAAGGATGAAGGAAATGAATCCTGGATATAGTACTAACCAAGGATGGAGGAGTTAGAGACATAACTGTGCACAGTCCACATCTGTTACCCATCAGGTACAGTAAGGATGAAGGAAATGAATCCTGGATATCGTACTAACCAAGGATGGAGGAGTTAGAGACATAACCGTGCACAGTCCACATCTGTTAGCCATCAGGTACAGTAAGGATGAAGGAAATGAATCCTGGATATCGTACTAACCAAGGATGGAGGAGTTAGAAATATATCTGTGCACAGTCCACATCTGTTACCCATCAGGTACAGTAAGGATGAAGGAAATGAGTCCTGGATATAGTACTAACCGAGGATGGAGGAGTTAGACACATCATACGTGCAGTCCACATCTGTTACCCATCAGGTACAGTAAGGATGAAGGAAATGAATCCTGGATATAGTACTAACCAAGGATGGAGGAGTTAGAGACATAACTGTGCACAGTCCACATCTGTTACCCATCAGGTACAGTAAGGATGAAGGAAATGAATCCTGGATATCGTACTAACCAAGGATGGAGGAGTTAGAAATATATCTGTGCACAGTCCACATCTGTTACCCATCAGGTACAGTAAGGATGAAGGAAATGAATCCTGGATATAGTACTAACCGAGGATGGAGGAGTTAGACACATAACTGTGCACAGTCCACATCTGTTACCCATCAGGTACAGTAAGGATGAAGGAAATGAATCCTGGATATAGTACTAACCAAGGATGGAGGAGTTAGAGACATAACTGTGCACAGTCCACATCTGTTACCCATCAGGTACAGTAAGGATGAATGAAATGAATCCTGGATATCGTACTAACCAAGGTTGGAGGAGTTAGAGACATAACTGTGCACAGTCCACATTTGTTACCCATCAGGTACAGTAAAGATGAAGGAAATGAATCCTGGATATCGTACTAACCAAGGATGGAGGAGTTAGAGACATATCCGTGCATAGTCCACATCTGTTACCCATCAGGTACAGTAAGGATGAAGGAAATGAATCCTGGATATAGTACTAACCAAGGATGGAGGAGTTAGAGACATAACTGTGCACAGTCCACATCTGTTACCCATCAGGTACAGTAAGGATGAACGACATGAATCCTGGATATCGTACTAACCAAGGATGGAGAAGTTAGAGACATAACCGTGCACAGTCAACATCTGTTACCCATCAGGTACAGTAAGGATGAAGGAAATGAATCCTGGATATAGTACTAACCGAGGATGGAGGAGTTAGACACATAACTGTGCACAGTCCACATCTGTTATCCATCAGGTACAGTAAGGATGAACGACATGAATCCTGGATATCGTACTAACCAAGGATGTAGGAGTTAGAGACATAAAACCATGGATAGTCTACATCTGTTACTCATCGTGTACAGTAAGGAACAAGGCAAGGGTCAACGCACATAGAATAAAGCTGAAAAAAAGAAAGAGGTCAATGTATTTCAAACTGCAGAAGTAACAGGCAGTCAGAAGTGATAGGTTTACAGTTACTACTGCTGTGGACCTGTGAGGATCCTTAGAAGCCTTGCTTTACACTTCAGTGGCAATCATGCATTTTACTGAAATTCATTTTCTTAAATGGCTTTCTAAAATGTATATTCTGTTAAGTGCTCCCTTTGTCAAAATCTTTTGTTAGGTTTTGATTTATCCAGACGTTGTGTAGTGGAATCTGTACTTTGGCTACAGTTGTCTGACCATGGTGAAGCTCTCCAGGTAAACCAGTGCTTATAAGGTTCCACACGTGGTGTTACCCCTGGCAGCAATGCTGTACAGACATACACTTCCAAACTGACTAAATCAGACATTACCTTATAGACCACACAGAAGCCAAAACAAAGTAATTGGTAAGTTAATATTGCAAATTTCTGAAGCTGTCTTCGGTAGTTTACATTTTGCAGTTCATATACTATACTTGATGGTTTACGTATGTGATATATTATGTTTTTACTTGACTGTGTGCTTGACTTTTTTATTATTTGTGTTTCATTGTTTTTTGTGTGTTGTGCCTTACACCTAGGTAGAAAGGGAAAAAATAAAAGGCATACCAGAAGAGTAACACTTTATCCAGGACTAAAAAGAAGCCAAAATGGGTTATACGTATGTTTAAAATGGCCAATGTCAAATTATAGGAGGAGTCATGGAATGGAAGGATCAGATGGATTAATGTATTAGATAGACGAGACACAGAAGAAAGGTGAAAACAGAATTCCAGAAAATGAACAAGAAAGGAAGGGAGTACATAGAAGTCACTGGCATGGAAGAAGGTATTACCATTTGTTTTTTTTGCCTTAGTCTTTATGAAAGAAAAGTAATGAAAAGTGTCAGAATGGAAATGAAATGGGGGATTAGGGAGTGGGCAATTATTTGATGACATAATTAACCAGGGAAGCTCAGGATTTTAATTGTAGTTTAATTGAATAATTTATGGGTGTATTTAATTTGGTTGGGTAAGATTGTGATTTTTGTTCTGAGGAAGTCTCTGTAGTGGAGAGGAAAGCGCTTAACTGTTGGTGAATAAAGTTGGTGTCCTTTGGAGTGCTCACGTTCTTCTGGTTAGCCATAACAATTCCCTAGCTATTTCTTCCCACAGTATTTACTTCCCTGTATCCCTGTCTAGCAGGGTGACTGACACGATCTCCGGGGTGAATTTTCTATCTCCCATCCAATCATCAAGGTTCCTTTTGAAGAGGACCAATGAGGCGCTCTGCTTGACAGGTATGGGCAGTCTATTCCAGAGTATGGGGAGTCTCTGGGTTAGGAATCTGTCCCTCTAGCATGTTTTGCTCATTGTGATGACAAGGTTTAGATCCCTGCAGCGTGCATCTCTGAGGGATTGGGATTTCTTTAAGTGTAGCATGTTCAACATCTCTGGGTTTGACATGGCCTTGTATGTTAAGCAGAGATTGCCTCTGGGCAGACGATATGCGACAAAGTATAGGTGGAGTTTTTTTAGATGGTCAGCATAGAACATCTGCTTTAGGCCTGTGATTCTTTTAGTGAGGTATCTCTGTGGCCTTTCCAGTTGTTGCAGATGTCTTGAGAGGTACATACCAGACAGAGCTTTGTATTCTATAATGGGTTTAATGAGGGATGAGTACAGGGGGACAATGATCTCCTTTTTTCTGGATGAAAAGCCCTTAGTAATGAGGTGTGCCACATAGAAGGATTTCCTGACTGTTGTGGTGATGTGGTTAATGAAGGTGAGACCACTGTCCACCTGTGTCCCTAAGTCTCTTATCAAAGTTTTGGTGTTTAGTGTACTGCCACCTATGTGGTAATTCATGGGTACATGTTTTTTTCCCAAAGGGGATAACTATACATTTCTTGGCATTGAGCTTGAGCCCATGGCTCTGGCACCAAGCATCTGTTTCTGTAAGGCCCTTTTGTAGACTATCCACGTCATTTGGGGATTCAATAATGGCTCTCAGTTTGCAGTCATCTGCGAACTTTGTTAGCCAGAGTCCCTTAGTGTTGGCCTGTACTTCAGAGAAGTAGATGCCAAACAAGAGCGGTCCCAGGACTGAACCCTGAGGTACTCCACTTGTCACTTGTCTGGAGCTGGATTTGGAGTCAGCTACTTTTACAGTGTGGGTTCTGTAAGTATGCCAGCTGGCAACCCCTCGAGTGATGTAGGGATTAATGCCCAGCTTAGTAAGTTTATCTATGATTCCAGAGTAGGGGATGGTGTCGAAGGCCTTGGTGAGGTCCAGATAGGCTGTGTGGACCACCTTACCCTTGTCCACAGCTCTAGAGACTTATTCAAAGAAGTCAATCAGGTTCAGGACACAAGATCATCCCTTCATGAACCCAAACTTCATGGGGTCCAGTGTTTGAAGGTTGCCAATGTCTTAGTTTATAAGTTCCATGAAAATACCTTCCGTGGTCTTGCAGATCAGGCTCGTCAGACACAGAGCGGTAGTTCCCAGGATCCAAGGTGGATCCCCCCTTGTGGAGTGGGATAACTGTAGCTGTGCACCACTCAGTGGGCACGAAGCCTGAGGTGAGGCTATGATTAAACTTGACATTTAGGTGAGGTGCCATTTCATTTTGTAGTTCATGTAGTACACAGCCTGGGATGTCATCTGGTCCCATGGATGCTGTATTCTTAGCTTTGGAGAGTGCGTTTTTTTTACCTGTGTGGCCTTTATTACCTGAATCTGGCAATCTTTCAATACTGAGATGGGCCCTTCAGGGGGTGAGAGGGGGGTGAAGGTTGCACTGAATTGATCTGCCAGGATAGTGACAATATCCTTGGGATCAGTATATTTAATGC
Source organism: Protopterus annectens (assembly GCF_019279795.1). NCBI lineage: Eukaryota > Metazoa > Chordata > Ceratodontiformes > Protopteridae > Protopterus > Protopterus annectens. The sequence continues at coordinate 785,960,728 of NC_056739.1, forward strand.
CATTGTGTTGTAGCTCAGAGCAGATCTGAGCATTGCCATTTAGATTCTTGATATAGCTATAGAATGCCTTGTAGTTGCCTTTGGAATCTTTGGCAATTTTATTTTCATAACTAGCTTTGGAGGATTTGAGGAGGGATCTCGGCCTCTTACTGAGGCTGGTAAGGGAGTTTTTTTGCATCCTGGGATTTTCCTCTTTTCTGCAACAGTTTCTTCCTTTTGATGTAAAGTTTGTTTATGGCAAGGGACCACCAGATTGGCTTCCTGTTTTTGGAGGAGAGCTTCTTGGTTCTTTTGGGTATGGCACGATTCATGCATGAATCGATGTGCTCTTACAGTGCCTTAGTGTAGGATTCAGCAGTCAAACTTTCAGTTCCCATCTGCATGTGTGGCTTTCATTTCCTGTCTGCATTCAGAAGAAGATTAACCTGTATGAGGATAATTAAGCCCCTTAAATTGTGAGTCAGCAATAGCAGCTTACTGACCCCTTAGTAGTTAGAAAAGGCTGCCAATTCAATATACTACAGTAGTCTGTGAAACTGAAGGCCAGTACTCGGTCAGACATTGCAACACTGCACCATGTAAGCATGAGCCAACAGCTCTGGAGATCACACGGTTTAGGTATACTGCATACTAGTGACAGTAAAAGTCCCAACAGGATATCCAGCTACAGCTTACAAGGGGGTGGCAAGCTCCCCTGGTTCTACATGGGAGGGTCTGCTCTCCTACCACCTGCTAGATTAACTCTAAAGTTGTAAACCTCAGATACAGGAGTACACTTAAAACTGAGATGGTAACATGAGAGATTAGGTCACATGACCAACCTCTCAGTCTGTGTCCTCATCCTTACCAATGGTCATAAGCTTTTGTTAGTGAACAAACAGATGACTTCACAGAAACAAGCCACAGAAATGAGGTTCCTTTACAGGGCTGATGAGCTCACTGTCCATGACACAGTACAGAGTTTGGTAATCCAGGAGGGTAAATCAGCGGACACCAAACACAAGTAATGTATAACCAATATATATTGGAAAGAAATACACTGGTTTTATATTTTCCTAGTGGGGGCTACCTTTCTGGAGTTGGCAGTGTTGCTTGGAGCCCCTTTTTTGGTGGACTTTCAGTTCTTAGGTTCATAGGTTCATAGGTAGGTATTAGGCTATCTGCCCAAAGGCATTCATAAACCTAGCCAGAATGTGTTGGCTTTCGCCGCCTCCTTAGATTAGTTCCCTGTGCCCCTGTCCAGCAGAGCCACTGAAGTGATCCCCGGGATAAACTTCCTGTTTCCCATCCACTCGTCAAGGTTTCTCTTGAAGAGTGTTAGTGAGGAGCTCTGCCTAATGTAGATTGGAATCTTGTTCCAGAGCATGGGAAGTCTCTGGGACAGGAATCTATCCCTCCAGCACGTCCTATTTATTGTTATGGTGAGGTTTGGATCCCTAGAGCATGTGGCTCGAGGGGATATGGTTTTCTTTAGGTGAAGCATGTCCATCAATTCTGGGTTTGACATGGCCTTGTATGTCAGGCAGAGATCACCTCTGAGTAGGCGGCATGCAACGGAGTACAGCTGGAGTTTCTTCAAGTCGAGCTGCATAGGGCATCTGTTTGAGGCCAGTAATCTTCTTGGTGAGGTACTTCTGTGGTCTTTCCAGCTGCTGCAGGTGTCTTGTAAGGTACATCCCAAATGGGGCTTTGTACTCTATGATGGGTCTGATGGGTGATGAGTAGAGGGGCTCAATGACCTCTTTTGATCTGGATGCAAACCCTTTTGTGATTAGGTGGGCCACATAGAAGGATTTTCTAACCACTTTGGCAATGTGATTATCAAAGGAGAGATTACTTTCCACTTGGGTCCCCAGATCCCTTATTTCGTCTTCCATATTTAGGGGGCTACCACCTATGTAGTAATTTGTGGGTACTTTGTTTTTTCCAAAGGGGATGACTATGCACTTTTTGGCATTTAGCTTGAGGCCATGGTTTTGACACCATGTATCTGTCTCAGTGGGACCCTTTTGGAGGATGTCTGTGTCAGCCAGAGAGTCAATTATAGCCCCTAGTTTGCAGTTGTCTGCAAACTTGGTCAGCCATAGCCCTCCTGTGCTTGCCTGTACCTCTGAGAAGTATATGCTGAACAGGAGGGGTCCTAGGACTGAGCCCTGGGGAACGCCACTTGTAACCGGTTTAGAGTCAGACCTAGCTCCCGCAACTCTTACCATGTGGGTTCTGTCCGTGAGCCAGTTGGCAACCCATCTTGTGGGTTGGCTGTACATTATTAATACAGAAGGGTCCTGGAGAAGAGCCACTGTCCTCTGTGGTGAGAGACGTTAACTCAATGGCCTGGGCACCTTGTGAGGATGCTTCTACAAGGGGAATTACCAGGTATGACTCACTGGGAGCAGTTCCTGGAGTAGATCTAAGAAATATTGATGGACAGTATCTCCCTAAGAAAGCCTGGGGAACAAAAAAAAAAAAAGAAAAAGAAAAGACAGCGTGGGGATCCCAGAGAATGAATTACCCCACTCAGCACGATACCAGTGTGATCCTCATCAGGACAAGTGAGTTAGAAAATGGATATCTGGATACTTCTCTTTCTTTGAAGCTGCATGACCACAAAAAAGTGACAACAACTTTATTGGAGATGTGAGCAGCTGTAACAAAAGCTCACTCAGTTGGTACACTGTCAGCACGCCTTTTAAAGTTACATGACATTGCTGGTTTGCAGACCTATGTTCAGAAGTTCTGTATTCAGTGATATGTGACTTTTTCAACTGACATGAACTGATCAAAGGTGGGTTTTGGTATTTTTTGAAGACACATCTACACAGAGATACTGCAAGACTAGCAGAGAAGGCAAACAGATGTCAAGGAGACTTCAACAAAGGGCAAAGTACTTCACCCGGAATCCAGTAATTCTAAAGAAACAAGTGCTCCACTCAGCTGGTATTAAGTAATGAGAAGCTGCAAAAAGATCTCAGGCTTACAGTAACTACAGAACTTACCCAAAAGACTAAACAGAAAAAACATGGGCAAAAGCCAGTAAAATGCTGGGATGTATTACCAGGGTGATAACAAAAATTATAATTTGGACATAAAAAAGTGCTTTTAATTTTCCAAAATATTAGCATAGAGTGGAAAAGTTACCAGAATGAATCTTAGGTGCTAAGACCATTGATGCATTTAAGGGAGCCTTAGATGAAATACTAGGGACTAGATGACTGTGGGGTACAACTAAATGATACTAGGTACTACTGCCCAAAAGGCATACCAGATTATATGTACATCTTCTGTTGCCATTACGAGGATGTACTATTATTTGTACATGTACACAACATGGAAATTTTGTACTTCACATCTGAAGGGTTATCCCCTTGTTGTATGAAATTAGTTGACATCAAATCTTTTTTCAGTGCTAATGTGAGCAGGTCTTCTTCTCTTTCTACTTTAAAACAACTGAAGCAGTTTTTTGAGAGTTTATTCAGTGGGGAAATTTCTAAAATCAGGACTGCTGGTGGCTCCAACAGTATTTACAACTATGATGAAACTAGACATCACTTTCAAAAAACATCCATACAAATGTACACCTACATAAGCCACTTTTCAGTGCTGGAGTTCTCACTGCAGATTTTAAGAGAACACATTGCCAAACAGTTACAGACCCTAAAGGGACTGGAAAGCATAATTAATCCAGTAAAATCTCTACAGCCAGACTCAGGCATCAACGTTTCTTGGGGTACTGCTGGTTACTCTTCAGGGAAAGGCCTTTCTTCTTTTTGTGGATTTCAAGTTCTTCAGGAGGCAATAGTATCATTCATAGTGAGCACTCTGGTGCTAAAAAATAAATTTCTTCAGATTCTGAGTTACCAATCAGTAGCACCTGTTGTGGTGTCCTTTGCAAGCCTGCACAAGGGACCTCAACTGTAACTGGAGAAATTCTGAACTAGAAGCAGCAATGTAATTATTTGAAACAGGTAAGCTGCACCTTGCAGTAAATTATGTGCTTTAAAAGTTAGCACCTGATTCATTTGATCTGATGTACAGTCAGTGCACAACAATGCACAGTATTCGAGCTTCTCAGTCTTTTATACTTAAAAGTCTTTGTATGGATATGATGATCATTCATTTTTGGTTTGTGTCTCTGTGTGAAAAGAATCACATGTGAATTGATTGTTGCTGCAAGATCTCTCTGTGTTTGTGAGTTTTCAACCCAACTAAGAAATTTTAAGGTATATTAAGTGAGAATTACCTGTCAATGAACTTTAATCACCACAGAGTCTGTCACTTGCCCTACATTTGCTTAGCAGATTAAGATTACAAATTCAAAGGACTACCTAAGATTGAAAAAAAAATAGAAAAATAAAGGAAACAAGTTAGGGTCCAAAGAACAGGACATGAAAGGAGTTCCACTGGCTGGAAGACAAATCAGGGGGAGTGATTTGTGAGGTGTTCAGGATGGGAAACATTTATCTGGCTCAGGGAGCTTAGTGATAGCAGAAGATGGGAAATGTCAGGAAAATATGGGAGTTTTATAGCAGGCTATAGGAACTAGAGATACCAGTGGAGTGGCTAGCCAGTCTGGGAAGGATAGACTGGGTCTGGAGAGGAAGAGACAACAGGAGGCTACTAGGCAAGATGGGTTGGGAAAATGTGCATAGGAGAAAGTTAGAGGACAGTAGGACATAGGTGGAAGTTGTTACAGGAGTACAAGTAAATGAGATGGCACAGAATAGGGTGAAAGAAGAAAGTAGGAGATGCAGAACAGAGAGAGAAGGAGGCTGGGGTGAAAGGACAGTTGCAGACAGTAGTGCCAGCAGATAAGGAGGAGATACAACTGGAGGTGGCCAAAGAGGAACCGACAACATAAGGTGAGCAGGAGGGAAGTGGGAAGAGGCAGAAAGGGGCAAGGGCAGAAGAGACAGAAGAGTTGAGAAGGGATTACACGAGGGATAGGGAAAACAATCAAAGGGAAGGACACGACCAGCAAAGGATATGAAAGAATGACCAAATGGGCAGCTGGGGGTTGGGTGCAAACAAATGCAGTGTCCTGCACTTGCGCCATAATAACCATGGTGTGTAATATCAGCTGTGTGGAATGGAACTGATGACAGTAAAGCAGAGACTGCAGTTGGATCAATGGGAGCAGAGTTAGAATGTTGCAGTACAACCTCAGTGGACCAAACCTAGAAGTAAAGAGATAATTCTTACACACCTCTGTGTCCTGGTGTGGCCAGACACTGAGTATTCTGTGCCAACTTTGATGACCATACAAGGGAAGGAACATCAAACTTCTGGAAGGAATCTAGAGAAAACTACCAGAAAGATCCATACAATGGAGGTAAAGGAATACAACCAGAGCCTAGTGGAGCTACAGCTCCTCCTGCTTTAGATCATGACAAAAACAGGAAAAAGTGACATACAATTAGATGGCTTCAGGTGTGAAAATGTAAATTATTTTATATGAAAGAAAACATGTATAGTTACATACATATATATAATAGTTCTAAATATTTTATATAAAAAATAATTATTTTGCATAAGAAATAATTAGCTTCAGGCTAACTCCCGTTCTCTACATCTGAGGTTTGTGTAACATGCATGCAGGTGTAGCCAGGCCTACTATTTGTATTCATTTAAACACATTTTTTCCCTCAGGAACATCATGATTTGTAAAAGGAATACATCTGTCTAAAGTAATGACTGTATCAGAAATCTGTACATGCCTTGCTTAGAGACAGGATTAAGTAGCTTGACATAGGGGCATCAGATAAAGTGACATATACACTTCTTAACTGTGCAAAGGTGGTATCTAGAGAAGTGTGCATTTGTTTTAAATGTGAAACTGATGGAAGGATACAAAACTATGAGTATGAAATGGAAATTTTGGACTAAGTCTCTGAACAAACATGCTTATATCAGTCATAATCACTCCTTTATCACGTGCTAGCCAATAAGACCTACCAATCATTTTATTTTGTGCCTTTCTCTAAGAATTACTTATTTATTTGCTTATTTAATTAATTTATTTATGTATGCATGTTTATAGAGATATGGCACTGATCACTAATGAGCAGTTTCAGGCCTAGGGTTACAAAACACAGGTTTACACACAATGGTGGAATTCAAAGTAAAGAGCAAAACACAATTGATTACTATTACAATATATACAGAAATAAACAACCTAGAAAGTGTGACTACAGTAATCATCTGTTACTCAAAGTACAAGAAGGTCTCTTTATATTATTAACAGAGGACAGAAAAAGAAAGAAGGGCAGGAAATAAGGGAGGGATAGGTATGGGGGAAAGGCAAGTTATAATATGTACAAGGTCTTGCATGATTAATATAGTGAGTTGCCAAACCTATAACAATGTCATCTTGCTAGGGTGAAACGCATATTAGGCAATATGGCCTGTAGCAAAACATTTGCAGGAGGCTTGCTGTAGGTAGGATTTAAGCAGGAGTCTGAATCTGGTGTAGTTAGAAATGCCTTTCAGGTAGTAGGGTAGTGATTTCCAAAGTCTGGGTGCAAGAAGGGGGCGGGTCTAGTTAGTGAATTACAGGTAGGCTTTTGGGAATTGTAGGATGGGACTAGAAAGCATCTGCACTGAAATTGTGTTCTGTTCTCATTTTGGTAGTACAGATTTCTGAAGGCCATGCAACATTCTAGAAGAAGCAGTCTTGTAAAGGTCAAACTGACTGTATACACTTTTTAAAGATGATTTTAAAAGATCCAGGGGTAGGCAGTATGGTATACCACAACATGTTGTCCATATTTTGTCACTGTAAGTAGTCTTATCTGTACCACTACTGACGTCTTACAGCTGAAGAACATTTTATGATGTTTAGTTTATGACAGCTACTACCATGTCTCAATGGAAACAGAGCACATACATGTATCTGTAACAAACTTTGCGATAAGTACCTCTGTTAGGTTACATTAAGCTTCAGGGCTGTGCAGCGTAGTACCAGTGTGAGTGGACAATATTTTCTTACAATTAACATTCCCAGCCAATATCCAGACTAGTGACAACATGAAAGCAGCAAACTACTGTGCAGGAAACAGCTGTATGACTGTGAAGAGATATTCATTATTTGCTGCTTTTGTGAAGGATGACTTTTTTTGCCATTCTGAGAAGGCCTGATAGCATTGCAGCATTAGATCAGTACAGTGAGCATTTAGCATTTGTCCTTTGCATACTATACTGTACTAGACTTACTATATCATGCCAGAGTTGTAAAAAGCAACTAACCATTTATATACTTTTAAATCACGACTAGTCTGGGAGGCTAATGGAAGTTAATACTGCATAACTTTGAGATTGAAGCCAGCTCTGCTGGGATAAAACCTAAACTACAATACAACTGGCCTGAGTTCAATTAGAAGTTCATTAGCCTGCTGGAGCTTGCATGGGGGTGGAGGGTGAAGCCTTCTCTGCTTGCCTCTTCCTGGGGGTAAGGGGTGTACTATGCCAAGAGAGCTGGTGCTGCATTAGGTGGGTGGACAAACAGGAGTGTCACCCCAGAGGTGGGGGGACATTCCCCTTGCAGTATCATTGCACTTCTTCAAAGATAACATCATCACACCACATCACTATTGTACGACTTAAGTGCAAATGACCACTACAAAACTACACTATGATGACTCCTAGCCTGGCCTCCATCCCACTTAAAGGTATAAGGTGGATACAATCCAGAAATCCATACACTGGAGGTTGAAATCCCCACTCACACATGAGACTCTTTCAGCAAGGAAACTCTTCTCTATTAAGGGTCAAACTGGGGTACCACTGATGATTGGGAATCTCTGGAAATATGTGTAATGAGGGGATGGCTATGAAGAAAGTGTGAATATGGTAGCAGTAGAAGTATGAAGCAATAGGATAATTAAATAAAACAAACAAATAACTTCTGGATCTACAATGTGTTAAAACTGTAAATCTCCTAGCAAAGATTCCACCAGAAAAAAATGATACAATTCAAAAGGACAGCAGCCTTTTAACACTATATAATTGCTAAACATACATTTAAGTTGCAAAGACTAGTAATATACTTGCGTCTAAATGCTCATACCACTACATTAACAGCATCAGGAATGCATCCCTGAGATAGAAGAAGCATCAGAAAAAATATACCTTTCTGACCAAAAGGACTCTAAAGGTAACAAGCTCCCAGCCGACAGCCCCACACAACTAGGCTTCTCTCACATTTTTAGAGAAGCAGTATTCCTTTCATCAAGCCGTACTGAAACTGTCATCAGCTTGTACGCATGATGTAGCACATATGTGATCCTGTATGCTTAGTATTGTATCACTACAAAATGAAAACCAGGTGCTTCAAAAATGAAACCGTTTCTTTGTGGCATAATAGATATCACACTTGCCAGAAATGGGAATTGTGCAAGACTTTAATTCCTTCTGATTTGTGCAGCTTCAATAGGGTAAAGACCTCAGGATTAAACTTCTGGCCAGTTGAGAGGAAATGCCTGAGTAACTCCCACTACTGACAGATACTATAGCCACAACCATGTCAAAACGGTACCATAATTAGTGCCATGAATTCCAGCTCTAGCATTCCTTTTATTTGCTTCACTAATGTGAATTCTTCCATCTTACCTGCTGTGATGACAGATTTAAACTTTATACAGGAATGGCCACACAGGCTCTATGCTTACCTTCACTGGTTTTCCTCAGTACATTGATGATGTCTGTTGGCTCAAGCGTCAACTCATCAGCCTGCTGGCCAGTGTATGCCTCCACGCACTGCACCTGTGGACAGTCTGGCAAAACCCACAGACAATACAAAGTCATTAATACATTAATAAGATATTTTCTCTGTATTTGATCTGTTCCTCTAAGTCTCACTAACATGCATTATGCAGGAGATGCATAAGTTGTTATCTAAAATGCTATTTACACTAGCAGCTTCAAAAAGCATTGCCCTCTACCTCAAGCCTAAATGAACACTTTTTGTACTTTATGTTTTCATGCATTCTGGTTAGTGCTTCTGTAAGCATGTGACAGCACAAAGTGTTGCTTCTGTAAAGTTTCTGTAAACAGTAAAGATGTTTTTTAGTATTTTTATAAACATCTGTCAACAAATGGAAGCATTCCAGTTCAACATGCAAACAACTTGATGCTGTGGAATCATTGTAAAAGGGTAAATCCATTCAATAAAGACTTACCCCAGTCCTCATATACAGTGTCACTAGTGGAGTTAGTTTCGTTGGTTGGTTTTGGAAAAGCAGCTATCCATCGATGCATATCAGACCTAAAAAACAAAACCAGATTAAAACTGGTGCAGAAAACTATAGAAGACCTAATCTGAAGTTACTGTTCAAATGAAAAACAAGGCAGTGATCACCCTTCCTAAAGTGAACCCTTCCTCAGAGTCATTTTTGGAATGGATTTCTCCTCTTCATTAAAATATTTGATATTACGTTGTGAATTTGTTTCTGATTTCATTAATCTGTTAGGCTGATCTTAACTTTGTTCATGTTGCCAAACTACTGTTTGTATTTAGCTTTCTTTTGTTAATTTTATGAACAACAGGCTAAATATCACATCTGAAGTGATGTAACATGTGTAACGCCAGAGTTACACTGTACCAACATGGCTTAAACATGTGAGTTCAGCAAACTGAAGAACTAAATGCAGTCAGGAATAGGATCATGGAGTCTGAATGGTCCAAAGATTGGACTTACATAAACTAAGAACAAGATACCATTTCTCAGAATACTAACCAAAATAATGTGAAACAATCTACAAGATTAGTTATTGAAGCTGTTTATTTATGAAACAGACCCAGATCTGGGTCTATTTCATATATAAACAGCTTCAATAACGAATCTTGTGGATTATGTCACACTATTTTGGTTGGTTCCTGCCTGCATGTATCATTGGACTTATTAGTTGCGGTTTTTCTTTTTGGATTTCTCAGAATACTGCCTTTTCTCCAAGGTGTAGCAATTTCCATATTGGTATATAAAAGTTTGGGGTGTGGGGGGCTTGCAGTGGGGCTTGGCCCCCTGCAAAAATAAGTTTTAAGAAGATTAATTTTCAAGATTCACTCTTCTCCTATGTTTTTGGTCTTATTTTTTCATTTTTTGGCACTTGTTATTTTGAGGGGGGGGGGCACTTGTCAGGATGCAGACTGTCATATTTTCAAGCATCTGATTTCCTCTACTGAAATAAACCCTTTCTCACAGACATCTCCTAAGAAATGCTTAGCATCATTCTACCTTCTCCCTTCACTCTTGCGTGCTTTACTCATCCTTACTAATCATCACTGTACTTTAAAAAATAAACTCGACGTCTGCTACAACAAAACAGTTAAGTTTGCATCCAAATTTCCACAGAGGACTCATCTAAACTGGCTGAAACTCCCAAAGTGCCTAGCCCACTCCCAAAGTATCACAGCACACACGATTATGCATGAACCTAACAAATGACCCTCACTACAAAATATCCTTCAAAACTACTCTCCTCCCAGAGATCTGTGCTTGAGGAACAAATTCCTGCTGAAAAACAAGTCATCCAACAGTGGGGATGACACCCTTTCTCAATTTATGTTGCTAAGGACTGGAATTCTATCCCACTTGTCTTAAAGTGGATTGCCAGTACAGCAAGTTTCAAGTACTACCTAAAGCAACACTTAAACTCTTCATGTTTATGCCTATGCTCCAACTCTAACTCATTTTAATTTTCTCTCCTCCATTGTTACACCTCCCAAAACGACCTAGCTATCAGCCCACAGTCTGCATCACTCCCATCTCAGCACTACTCCTCACTACTTAACATACCCTCCTACTTAGCTTGCCATCTTATCTCACCTCTCTTCACTTTTCCCTTCCCGTACATCATACTTGCCAGCTGCTCTCACACTTTTTAACATTCTCATCTCACACTTTTACCATCCTCAAAACACATTTTCCCATTGTAATCTCATGATGTACTCATTTTTCCCTCTGAGTAAATACTCTGTAGCTATATTATGTTCATATGTGAAACTGAATGTACAATACATATTTATGTTCAATGTTTATAATTTTTGTTTATCATTTCTGCAGCTTTTCTCTGTGGGTCTTGTTGCCCAGTCAGATTTTCCTAATAAACAAAGGCAGTAAATAAATAAATAAATCAGCAAATTACTATACAAAATTCATAATGTGATAGAAATAAATGTTAATGATCTAACCTTTAAAAAATACTCTGAAAACAATCAAAATTACAGTGTTTAGTTTTATGTGTAACAAACCAGAGGGTCATAATGGAGGTGGTGGAGAATATTTTTCTATCTCATATATTCAATTTACACATTTCATTATAACTTGTAATAAAATGTAAGCATTCTGTTTGAAAAGCTCTTTTACAAAGTCATCGTAGACTTGTCTTTTAAAGTAGAACTGCATGGTAACAATAGTATAATCACAATTCAGAGTTTAGTACAAAAAAAAAAAAAAGAAAATCTGGACTTGAAAAAAAGTAAAGAGCAATGTTTCACCAGAAACTCAATCAATTATAAAAGGTTCTGATTCAGACATTTCAAATACTCAAGGCCGAAGTGTGTCAATGATGTTGCATGGTTACATGTTGAAGAGTAATTTTGTTGTCAGTGTTCAAAATCATATTTTTTAATAAGTGTAAGGCCATCTTATGAAGTGGAGTCTATTCCTTAGCTGGTATGTTAAACATGTGCGTAAAAGAATAAAAACTAACAACAATATGACCTAACATAAAACAAATTAACAGCAAGCTCATAACTTTGGGAAATATTTTACCTAACATGCTGGAGCAGATTTTCAGATTATTTACCCCATGGTCTCATCTTAAGGACATGGCTTTGAAACTGTATAGTTCTTCCAAATATGGTGATTTTATACATATTGTATAAAACTGTATTTCTAGGCCTGCTTCAGAGAAGGTATGCTGAAAATTAACAGCTAAAATGTTATGAACTGGTCACCCTATGGTTATTATGGAAAGATCCATAGAAAATAATATAAAGATTAAACACTCTTACTTCACCTCACATATGGCTACCAAAAGGACGGTCACGAGATGCATCTTTAGGCCTAAGAAGAACTAGGTCCTGCAGCTTTAAATGGTCAAGCACATATGACAGGAGTATGTAGGCTATGGTTAGAGTAAATAATGTAAAAAATAAAAAGTAGTGAAACAAGCTTTTAATATCAGGAAGAAAGTAAAATTAAGACCCCTGACAGAAGATTATTATGATGATTGTATGAGTATAAGCCAATACAAGAACCCCATCAGAACATCTTTCACATGAAATGTCTTACTGTCCAGCAGCACGGTCTACTTCCTGGAAACAAACTGCTGAAACATTTTTACCTTTACTAAAGTAATGCAGATATGGGTTAAAAAAAATGGTACTTGCGTATTATCGCAACCAGATTTCTAACCCTGTGTACTTCCTGATGCTATCGTGAACCGACGTTATAGTTAACTAAAAATGGGTGTGTGAAGTCCAAATTAGTTTTGTATCACCTTGGTTCTGAAAGAGGAACTGGAGTAATGGCCAAATTCCTCTTCCATGGTAGCGTCCTTTACCGCTGTAACTTCATGCAAAATAAAATGAACAGGGAAGAGTAAATAATGCAGCGCTTACTACGTCAACAAGCACAGATTCTTCCACAGTGCAATGTAATTACTGTGTTTACTGTTACTGAATAGTCATTTAAGCAAGCAGATTACAGCAAAATACACACCATTCAAAGACATACAAACATGTGCATTGTAGTCTGTGTTGAGGCGACGCATGTTACAGAGGCTCGCAGTGCTATAAATAACAAAACACAATTTAAAAAGAACACATGAGTGCCCACCTTACTTCAGCCCTCCATGAAGTCAGAACAAAAGGATATGGTTAGAAATGCACATGTGAAGAAGCACATTAATCAGAAGCTTGAATAGCTCCTGTTACTGACAACCTGCTATCGTGTGCCTTAACGAACTTTTCCATTCACACACGGTGCTAAAGGACGCTACTCAGGAAGAGGAATTTCTCTGTTATTCCTGGTCCTGTTTCAGAAGCAATGTGATAAAAAAAGTTATCTGGAGTTTACACACCCCATTTCACTGTATCATAAACTAGTCTTGCTATAACTTCACCAGTTAGGGCGACTTCGAAACGTGGTTGAGATAATACGTAAGTACCAAAAAAAATATATCAGTATTGCTTAACACAGTACAATGAATAATGAGGTTCAGCATGATTTCTGCTGATTTCACATTACTTCAGAATGCAGTTTAGCATTTATATGGAATAAGATTTTTCTTATACATGTTTCCCAAGAGCACCTGCATATAACCCATTTCTCATTTCTTTAAACTGTTAAGTAGGTCATCAATTATCATGGTACCATACGAAAGGAGTCTCAAGAAAAGTCAGTTTTAACATTTATTTATTTATTTTTTTCATTTAAAAAACAAAAAAATCTATTTTAAAATGGAAGTTTTTCTCTCTTGTCCATGACAACAGAGGTGTTATTATTTGCTTATTACAGTAATTGTATGAATCAAATAATTACTACAGAGCTTTCTATTAATATGAATTGAAACTGGAACTCAGAAATAGTAAGTCATGCTATTCATTAGCACTACTTCTCACCAGCAACCTGCTAACATAGTAACAGGACATGGCCGAGACTAACTGTTCAGAGCAACCAACTTCAGGCTTTATCACCCTATACCACTTTACTAATGAATGTTAACCATAACCCTAACTTTGCACCTAACCTTAGAAAAACCCTTTCAGTAATACTGTCACTACACAAGGCAGTCTCAGACACTGAAACATGCACCAACAGGCACAACACAAACTATCACCTTCTTTAACTCTTGATCTAATTCTAACACAGCAAAAAAACTCAGTGACATGTCCACATTTTGAAATGTCTGGATTCTAATACTGTAGTCTACATTGCCTACACTCTGAACTGTTAGTACTTTGTACTGTGTGTGTGTGTGTGTGTGTGTGTGTATACACACACATTTTTATATATATATATATATATATGTATATATATATATACACACACACACACATATATATATATATATATATATATATATATACACACACACACACACACATATATATATATATATATATATATATATATATATATATGGTCTATATTAGATCAGCGAACGCTTAAAAAAGCGAACGCTGATTGATCAACCTTATGTAAGTGAAAGCTTACAATCTCGAACTGTCAGATCAGTGATTGTTTTCCTAGAGAAAAAAATTGTTGATCCAAAACACATACACACAGCACAAGCACACCAAACAAACAGAAATCCACACACATACACCTAAAATCTGACACCTAACCCTACACTAAACTATGCACACACCACTAACTATCCACTTACCTTAACCCAAACCCAAACCCTAAGGTCCGTCACTATCGCACACTCACCTCACCCGCCCCCTAACCCTAACTCACCTAAATCTACCCTAACCCTCATGTCCACACAATCGCACACATACCTAACCCGAGCCCTAACTCTAACTAACCTAACCCACCCTAACACTCACATCCACACAATCGCACACTTACCTGAATCCGACCCGTAACTTTCCACGACGGCACTGAAAATACCGAAGCAACAGAAATGGACAACCAAATTCTTTCCCTAGGAAAAAATTTGAGTTTCTGTTGCTTCGATATTTCTAACTTTTGCTAAAATAAGGTCGATCAATCAGCGTTCACTTGTTTAAGCGTTCACTGATCTAATATAGACCCTATATATGTGGGTCTACTTCACTTCACCGAAATCCCATTTCACTGACATTCATTTCACCGAGACCAAATCACCTAAAGTCCATAACACTGACAACTCATTTCACTGAATTGTAAGCTATAGACTTGATGTGGTAGTGTGTAGAGTATTGTGAGGCAAGTAAAAGGTATATGCCCTGTTCCCCACTGTAGTGTGACCTGGAGTTAGTATATATATATATATATATATATATATATATATATATATATATATATTTATTTATATATAGTTAAGGGGTGTGGGGGGCACAGCCCCCCATGTTGGGAGGTATGGGGGGGGCATCCCCCCCACTTAGTTTGGTTTTATAATGTCTGTTTTTTGTTAAGAGGATATATAAGTAGTTTTTATGTTGTGGAAAGAGGTAGCCATTAGTTTTGTGAGTTTGTTTGTGTATGGTTTTCCATTTAGTCTTGTGAAATTTAGCATTTTAAGCTGTCGGTGAAATGAGATTCAGTGAAATGAATTGTTAGTGTTTTGAAGTTTAGATGATTTGGTCTCAGTGAAATGAATGTCAGTGAAATGGGATTTTGGTGATGTAGACTAATTTATTTATATATATATATATATATATATATATATATATATATATATATATACTTCATTTGGTCGACAAACACCAAGGCTGATGTTTGAAACACAAACCACAATATGTCAAAAATGGGAATGTCGATATTGTACTGTCCATGTGACGAGAAAATACCTTGGTCCTTCAGACCTCAAATAAAAAATGTAAACATTTTTTTTTTTTGCAGGGGGCAAGCCCTGCCCCACCACCTCCTGCTAATTACACATACTAATAATAGGACCGCACAAATTGGGGAGAACTGTGCAATGTCACACACCTGTTAATCATCTGTATTGTTGACCAAATGTGTTCGATTAAGCAGATATTGACCAAACACATAGAACTCATGTAAAACAAGAACAAGATGAAATACATTACTCTAACCATTTGCTATTTCACTTTTATCACACTCTAAAATCAGAATCTGACTTGGATGTAGAAGGTGGCTGCCTTTTGATGGGTAGCAGACTATATGCAAGCAAAATGATCACTGTCTGATGACTACTTCTCAAGGCACATTGCTTCTGTTTAAAAGAACCAGTTGAAATATATTACTCTGGCCATTATCTCTTTCATTTTCAATTTCTTCACAACAAAACATCTGATGTATACAGTATATGGTTATATTTTTCATGGTTTAGGCTATACATAAAACAAAGGGTTAGTTATATGATCACTATTCAATGTTTACTAATATGAATTACTGTGGTAAGAGTATTTTTGTGACAGTGATATGGCCAGTATATTTTTGTGACTTTTCCAATCAAAGGTGGTATCCATCTCAGAAGGGGCACTTGTGAAATGAATTGAAGCTAGCATTTGTTTCATTGTTAAAATCACAGTGAAAACACAACCAAATATTGTTTTTTACTTTATTGTTTTTATTATTTTATTATGTCTTGATTCAGTTAACAACAAATATGTACAGTTTTTTTCTTTTTTTCGTGGAGTAAATACATACATAATATATACAATCATAAATATATGTTGCTTTTAGAGCACAGGAAATAAAATTAATATTAGCTGTCCCTGAAAGCAGTATTTTCTGGCATTTCAAATGCTACTACAGGAAAAAAAGGAAGGCATTTGTCAGGAATTGTTAATTTGCACTAAGAAATTCAATCTGCAGCTTTGCTATTACTTTTGTATCTAAAAACAAAAAATTAACTTAAGTTTATAACTGAATTTCTGGACTTGCTTTTCAAGCAATTTTATTAGAAAATGTCAAACTGTTTCAGAGATGTAACTCTTTATTGATAGCCTCTACCAATAGATCTATATGGCCAGTAGAATGAACCAGGCTGCTAAGTTACATTATACTCCATTTCCATTAGGTGTGAGTACAACTTCTGCTTAGGGTGGTGGAATGTAGTCTACATCCAGAATTTGTCTGTATTGCGTTGCCATTACATAAAAAGCAAAAACAAAACATACGTATTTCGGGTCTATATCATATATTCGTAATTCCAAAATATCGACCATCATAAGCTCAAACTTGGAATTTCGAAATATGATAACATCGAACACTCAGAATAGCAAATTTTTTCCCAGGGAAAAAAATTGCTGTTCCGAGAAACATACACACAACACAAGCACACCAAAGTAAATAAGCCACACACATACACTTAACAAAACCCTACTTCTAACCCTACACTTAACCATACATACATTCCTAACTATCCACTTACCTGAACCCGCACCCTAACCCTAAGGTCCGTAACTATCACACACATACCCTACGAAACTATACACAAGCAAACTAATTAATAAACACACATGTAGTTAACAAAACCCAACCCTACACTAAACCAAACATACATTCCTAACTATCCACTTACCTTAACCCACACCCTAACCCTAAGGTCTGTAACTATCGCACACATACCCTACGAAACTATACACAAACAAATAAACACACATACAGTTAACAAAACCCAATCCTACACTACACCATAAATATATTCCTAACTATCCTCTTACCTTAACCTGTACCCTAACCCTAAGGTCCATAACAATCGCACCACAGTGGAGGAAATAGTGAAGCCACGGAACAGCCCACCGAAATCTTGCCCTAGGTAAGAATTTGATGTTCCGGGGCTACGCTACTTTCATCCTTCGATGTAGTGGATTTGATATTATAACATTCGATGTTTTACAACTTCACTATTATAATATAGACCCCGTATTTCATCAGGCACTGCAGTACGTCTGTTATTTCATGTTGGGTAAAGCCTAAACTCCTTGTAATGACAAAGGTAGTGTGATGTCATATAAATTAGGATAGAGAAGCAGCAAAATCCTTGTACATGCCATTCTTGAGTGAGGTTTGCAGGCGTGTGTCTTATCAGTTATTCCTGGATGTTTTATTATGGCCTGTCATGTGGAACTAATATATAACACCTAATAAAAAGCTAGCACATGTAGTTTTTTCAGATACCTTTTGTTGCCATTGTCTGGCAATGCACCTGGCTTACACCTGGGACTATCTGACCTTCACTCAGAAGTAAGGCTGAAAATGTCCAGAATATACGTGCACTAAGTTGTCATTACATCAGAAGTGAAAATCCTATAGTTAAAATGTCACAGTTTTAAGCAAGTAATGTGGTGGGGTCAAATTCAGTGAAGTGCTGCATTAACATTTTTAAAGTTATAATAGCAGCCTTACATGCATTTTGTAGATAGCATTATGTTACTGCTTAGAAGTTTCAGTATGAAAATGCAAAGGGGAATTAAGGTATGGCCTTTAATACACATGCATGATGCACTGGTACTCAGGCATTCACTGTCGCAGTCTTACATTCTGCATTCCTCTCAGTTTACATTAGGGTTTATGTGTTGAATTTCTACTCAGCATGAAAAATATAGTAATAGCCTAGAGTATATTTTTACTGAGTTGTCATTACAACAGAAGTAAAAATCTTATACATTTTACCAGAAAATAATAATAGCTTGAGGATTTGAAGATGCTAAGTGGTGTGCTCAGATTCAACAACAAAATGCATTAAAATCCCTAATGGTTAAAACATAGTCTTAGGTGCATTTTGTTGTTGATCACTCTGTTGGTACTGCCTTTAAACTTTGTAATGAAACGGCAAAGAAAGAAGTGAAATATTTCCATTTATACACAGGCTCCAGCTGCAGGTGTCTGTATGCCTGTCTGATATTCTTTCATTATTATTGGTTTGCACTGGTGAGTGTTATACTGAACTTGTACACAGAACACAATAATGGCACAGAATACTTCTTTACTCTATAGTCATTACATCAGAAGTAAAAATCTTATACATTTCCTAGACAAAAATATTTTTCTCAGTGGTAACATGCCAAAGCTGATATGGTATAGTTTGAAGCAGATAATCGGTAGGTTCAAATTCAGTCTTGGGCTGCACCAAATTTCCCACATGCAGATTAACATTCCTTTCTGCATTTTGCAGCTAACTACTCTGTTGTTAATGTCTCATAATAATATTTCAAAAGGAAGCTGAGAAACTGACCCTACTATAGTTACTTCAAAGTAACAGCATTTTATCATTTTGAACATGGAAGATGATATCCTTCTAGTGAAACATATAGGAGTTTTATTTTTGATTAAATGAAAAACAAGTAAAGACATATTCTTGGCCACTGTTATATTCTTTGTCCTGAGCCAATACTCAACACAGTAACCTATTAGAAACAGAGTGTAATAAAACATGTCAGACTTTTACAGTCAAATTCTTATGCCTACAGTGTCAAAGTCTGGCATTCTAGATTATTTTCAGTTTCCATTCTTTTGTACTGAAGTTCTGCTCAACATGTAGGTCACCACAATGATCTAGAATACTCCTTTGTTGAGTTGTCCTTACAACAGATCAAAAATGCTCTACATTTTACATGGAAAAATATTATATATTACATATATTTTTAGCATGCTATGGTTAAATTGTAATCTTTCAAGCAACTAAAGTGGTGAGCAAAATTTAGTGACATTCGCAAAAAACTACCTAAGGTTATGGTAGCAGTCTTAAGTACATGTTTGTAGCACAACACCGTGTCATAAATGTTTCATAATCAGATCTCAAATGGAGACTGAGATATGACTTTTTATGCAGGCATTCTCTGCCACAGTCTGTCATTCTACACTGCACTTGGTTTCCATTGTAGATGTTATGTTGAACTCCTACACACCATGTAGGATAATACGGTAATGGTCTAGAATGTTTTCTTTATTGAGTTTTCATTAAATCAGATGTTTCATCATGAAAATTTGTGACATGTTATAACTGCAATACCATAATTTGGAGTCAACTACACCAGTGGGGTCAGATTTATGGTTGTGCAACAATGAACTCCCTAAGAGCAGAATGGCTATCATAGATGCATTTTTTAGTTGAATACCTGTTTATCACTGCCTGAAAGTTCCTTAATGACATTTAAAAGGGCAAGTAAGATATGACCTATATATATATATATATATGTATGTATATATATATATATATATATATATATATATATATATATATATATATATATACACACACACACACACACACACACACACACACACACACACACACATATATACATACATACACACCAACATATTCTAAATAGTCACAATTCAGGAAAAAACACTGATTGATGGAAAACACTTCAAACAACATCATCGGTGACTAGCTTTACGAAAAGGAAAATAGTCTAAAAGCACTTTTCTTCTTCATGGGGTGCTTTGCTCCCACATCCACCAATTTCAGGTATCCTTCCCACACCTCTGGAACTTAAATAAACTAACTCCCGGTCACACAACCATGGAGAAAGGACAAAGTACTAAATTATATTATAACTGATTTTCTGAAGTTCAACTGTAACATAATTCTACCGCCTTCACAATCAATGACATCTTCCACATACTGATCCCATGGACAAGTACGAGCAACCAGACCTATTGCACTGATGTATATAGCTATGTAAATACATACATACACGTAGAGTCATTTGCAATATACCATATCTAACATGTCATAGTAACTAAATTAGTAGGGTCAGATTCAGAATTTTACTATGTTGAAATTTCTAAGGGTGGCATAAAAGTCTTAAATGCATTTTGCAGCTGAACAAACACCTTTTTTAGTGCAAGAAAGGTTTATAATGAAAGCTTATATCTATATTTATATCTTTATCTGTATCTATATCTAATCTCTCTCTATATATATATATATATATATATATATATATATATATATATATATGTGTGTGTGTGTCTCATATAACATTTGTCCATACTAGCATTCACTTAACAGTCTGACATTTTGTATCATACTCTTTTTGCATTGAGGATATTGTGTTAAGCCTTGGTTCAGTATGAAAAATACAACCGTGGCCTAGAATATATCTTTACTGATTTGCCATTAGGTTAAAAATAAAACAGTTCTATATGTTTCACTAGAAAGATGTACTGTTTTCCATGTGCTGCATACCATAAATAAAATGCTATTTTTTGAAGTAACTGAAGCAGTGGGGTCAATGTCAGTATTATTCTACAGTTTCAGTTAAGTATGCAGACTAAAGTAATGGCCTAAAATACTTTATTACTGATCTGTCATTATATCTGAAAAAAATCCTACTTCCTTCCAAATATAGATTTTTTTTTTGTTACTGGAGTTATGACACCTAAAATTTGACTCATATGCAATTAAGTACATTACTTGAAAATAAACTTATGAATGTGTCATTAGAGCATTCTGTAGCTGACAGTCATAACACATTTTATGTGAATTTCGTGCAGTATTTACTACTGTTATAGAGATATGGTACTCTAGTATATGGGTATGGACTAGGCATGGTCTTCTAGTTTTAGACACTATTAGTACTTTCATACTGCACTGATTTTTGTGCCATTTGGTTCACAACAGATGTGTGCATTTGCATTTTTCAGGCTGAAAACTTTGTATGTAACTGGACTGAAAAATGAACAAGTACCTGATAAAGGATGATTATGCTATCAAGATAGTGACAGTTATAATGTATTCTGTGGGCCTCTTGCACTGGAAAAATAAGTGATCAAGTTCAATCATGTCATCCTTGCATATCTGGGACCAGAAGCTTTGTGTTAGGTAGTGAGGTTCAAACTCTGGCACCCTGGGTGACGCAAATGTACCAAAAAATTGCAGAAGAATGCCTGATTTGTGTACCCGACAATCCAAAAGTCAAGGATAAACCAGTTCATAAAGAATCACAGCTGCAGAGGATCATGGGGGTCATTGCAGAGTAACTTTACAGGACCCTTTTTTCCTGCAAATGGCGGTTACAAAACTGCACTAGTAATTATTGATTTGTTCTACAAATGTGTGAAATTTTTTCCCAGCAGTCAACAATACATCCCAGACTTTGGCCAGGTTGTTCTGGACAAATGTTTTTTTTCAGTGGGATTTTCTCAGAATCATTGAGAGTAAAAGCCGACCACATTTCACAGGATGAATCATGAAAACAAATGTGTAGCACATTAGTAATTCAGGAATGATTTCTTGTGCCTTACCTACCATCAAAAATGTGCAAGGATGACACAGAGAATGAATCACACCTTAAAGTATGGACTGACAAAATGATACAAGAAAAAGGAAAAGCTCGGGTGACTTATTTACCGAATGTACTACTGTCCTAAGACATTTGTGGCAAAAGGAGCAGAGTTATCTCCTTTTGAGTTCTGACAGACAGGAAAAATGCCTCTTTATGTACCTACAGATGTTTTCATTCCTAGTGCTAGCCAAGCTATGTATATCTACAAGGTAAATTGTTTGAGCAGTTGCAGAGATAGATATAATAACCACAGTAGTTTGCTGCATGAGATATGTCCAGGCAGGGAACTTTGTTAGAAAACACTAATCATAAATGGTATATAGACAGGCCCTGGACAGGAATCCAAGTGATGATAAAGAGTTATAGAAAGCCAGGTATTTGGCAAGCAAACTGAGAAAGATTTTTGGCCGTTACAAAAATGATAGGACCAAGTGTTGTTCTTGGCCAGAAAGTAAAAACATCTAACAATAATGAGCACGGAGTAATAATACATACAGATTGGTGCAAGCTGGTTAAGACTGATGCGTCTCTCCAAGAACCAATTTATGCATTTCCTTCCCTTTTCAAAAGGGCACACTTTTAGAAAGGGTACAGTACAACAGGCCTAAAGGTGACTGTACGGAAAGCTATAAGTCTTTACCAAGACATTAAAAATGAATTATTCCTCCCAAACAACTGATATGCCTGAAGGCCTTCCTCCTTTTGGCTTCTTGACATATAATGTGCTGATTTGCTGATACAAGAACACAGAGTGTTTATCCAAGCAAGTAAAATTGTGTTTATGATACCAACAGTAACATATCAAGGTAATTTGTACCCCCTAGTTAATGAAGAGAAAAAAAAACATACTTTACTGTATTTTTCTCTGTGGGTTGAGGAAAAGTGTATACCTTATGTTCACAGGAAAAACTTTAAAATTTCTGGCAGTCTTTTTATACTTGCTTGCTAGATCCAACACTACTGTTGTACTCACTAAATATCAACTGATACTAGGAGATGGTAGTTTCTTTCGTGTAACTGGTTCGACATTTATAGATGTTTAGTTGGGGAGCAAATGTTTGAGATGCATATTCCAAACTCAATTGCAGACTTACTCATAGGAATTGTGGATATGTTCTATGAATATAAAGGCAAATTATTGTTAATAATGATGAGTATTTAGCTATTTTGACAAACATCCCAGTAAGACAATAGCTGAAATAAGTTTTACAATGGCATATATAGACTTAAAAAATAATTTTATACTGATGTCAAAATACTGCTGCAGTCTCTCACGAGTGGCCATTGGCCATCAGAACTAGGTAGAGACTGGCTAGGTATAACAAAATTTGCTAGAAGAGTGGTGAGAGGTAAGCAGGATGGAATGCCATAGAGGGGGCATACAAGACTGCATCTTAGGGCATTAACCTCTACTAAGGGTGATGTCAAGGAGTTGTTAAAAAAAAAAGCCTGATATGGTACTAGTTTATGATGTCTTACAGATGCACAAGCCTGACACTAAGGTGGTACAAATATATATGTAGGAATGTATGGTACAAAGTGTTTTGATCTAATCTGTTCATCTGGTTCAGTAACTAAAGTTGATTTACAGCGTTGCTGGGAGGATGTTTGGTTTTACCTTTTTATGTGGGAAGTACTAAATGACGTTTGAAAAATCTGAGGGTGCTAAGTGTTCAGAAAGTCATTTTTGCCTAGATTTTCATCTCATCAGATAGTACATATAGGGAGACTGGAAATCTGGTGAAATAGCACTACTCTTATTGTTTTTCACGTACCCGGTGAGGTGGGGGGGTGAGTCTCACCGGGGCTCTTGCTTCTGGTACCAAGCACCCAGGTGTCTGGGAGAGACCCGCTCTGGTGACAGTGTCAGGTGGAGAGTTTGACTGGGGCAGTACACCTGTCAAAGAGTAACACAAGTGTCCTAAGGTGAGCTCAGGGAGGACAGAAACTTCTTGTGGAACAGAAGGACCAAAGCTTACTTGATCTTGATTTTCAGTATGAATAAAGTCCATGAAACCAGGACCTCATGATCCTTCTGGCTTTTTTGGTTTTAAGCAGGAGGTGTCAGAAATGTTACCACAGGGATAACTGGCTTGTGGCAGCCAAGCGTTCATAGCGAAGTTGCTTTTTGTTCCTTCGATGTCAGCTCTCCCTATCATTGTGAAACAGAATTCAACAAGCGTTGGACTGCTCACCCACTAACAGGTAATGTGAGCAGGGATTAGACTGTCATGAGACAGCTTTGTTTTACTCTACTGATGATGTGTTGTTGCGATAGTAATCTTGCTCAGTATGAGAGGAATCACAGGTTCAGACGTTTGGTGTACGTGCTTGGCTGAGGAGCCAATGGTATGAAGCTATCATCTGTGGGATTTTGACTGAACGTCTCTAAGTCAGAATCCTGCCTAAACGTAACAATACTGCAGTGATGCGGATCTCTCGTTGGCCAGGGATAGCCGACCTCAAGGTCGTCGAAGAGCGCCGCTAGGCACTAGGTCTCACTGGAAGGATGGCCCCCTGTTGTAGAAGGAAGTAGTAGTCCACAAAAATCACAAAAACTGATAGGCCAAAGAACAGCCATAAAGATGATAAAGTGGACTACTGAGGATAAGAAAGAAATTATGTACTGTTACTATTATGCAAAAATTTCCAGACAGAAGACATACAAAAAGATTAAGAGAGAAATTAAGGGAAATAAGAATACTTCTACAAGAAAAACTGTCAGAAGCTTCAAATAAAAATTTGTGGTCATTAATACAACAGATTTGTGAAAAACAGTATACATATAGACCAAGAAACTTTTATCTGTTTGGAAAAAGAAGCATCTGAAGAAGTGAGAAAATATTAACAACAAAACCTAGACAATTTTGAAAAGTATAAAAAAAAGAAATACGGCCATGGGAAAGAAAGAGAGATTTGATATGGTGCAATATCTGAAGAGAAATACAGGCAAAGGCATTCAGAAATGGAACATTTCATAATAAAAAAATAATAATAGCATAAAGAGGGAATGTAGAAAAGAAGATTAGTAAAGTAGTAGTTAAAAACAATAGAAAATTAAGTTATGGAGTGCCTGCTAAGTAAAGGATTTGATGTAGAAGTTCCAACACAGGTTACATCACAGCATGATGGAATGAGTCCCCAAATTAAGGAGAAACAGGAAGATCAGGAGACATCTGAGGAAAAAATATGGTCAGGTGAAAGAAAAAGAGACTGAATATGGTGTAATACCTATGCAAAGGAGAAAACAAAACTAATCAGCACAAAAAGATCAGCACCAAAGATATTTGAAGAGAAATACAGGCAAAGGAATCCAGACTTGGAAAACTTTACAATATAAAAAATAAGAAGACAAAGAGGAAAAGTAGAAAAGGAGATTAGAAATGGAGAATTTAAAGAAACAGAAACTGAGGTTATAGAGTACCTGTGAAGTGAAGGATTTACAGTAGAAAATCCAACTCTGATAACATCACAGCAGGATACAGCAATGAACCCCCAAATTAAGGATAAACCAGTGGAGCAGGAAACATCTGCTCAGTTGCCATATGAAGACATTTTGGAGCCTTCCAAGTAAAACCAGTACAAAAATTCAATTAGAACTATAGAGCAAGTGAAGCAGCAGGAAACAGCGACAACTCTGATGCAGTCAAAGTTGAGGAGCGATAGGCCACTGAGTTCCCATATGACAGAGCAACGATTGACACAGGTTTAAACTGGAGAGACTGTGGCACAGGAAGATACTTTGGACCTTTCTAAAGAATGTCCACAGGAAATGGAGAACAAAGCTTGCCCTTAGTTTAGAAGAAAATGATCTAAGAGAAGAGCTGCTTGATTTACTAGAGATGGACAGATATATTAAGATCAACGAAATAAATAGACTACAGAAAGTCAATAAAACCCAAAAAGTTAGAAGTTTTAAAAAACAAATTAACATAGTAATTAAGACCATTCATAGAAATGTATGTGATATAATATATATAACACAAGTAAATAGATTACTGTGCAGCTAAATTAATAACAGATAAAGTCTTACCACAAAACACATGGTAGTAAGGGGAAGGAAAGAGAAAAATTGAATGCCATCATTGAAGTATCAAATAGAGAAAACTAAAAGAAATCAAGACAAGAAGTATCACTATTAGAAGAGTATAGAAGAGGGAACAGATCAACAAAAATACACAGAAAGATAGATGTGATAAAAGCAGTGTGCAGTATCAGAACAGATCAGGATCTATCATGCACTATCGCAAATAATCAACTAAAAATATCAGCACAGGCAGAAAAAAAATAGAAGATATGTAGATAAATATAAAAGAAAAGTGCAAAATAAGCAATTTATTGATGACTGAAAAAAAAGTTTTATAGAGAATGGGAAGCAAGGCAAAAGGAAGTGAAACACCACAAAAAATAAGTGGTAAGAAATAGATACATTTTGGAGAAATATCTGTGAAGATCCTGTGGAACAGAATAAAGATGCCAAATGGATAGAATAAGTAAAAGAAAGAATAAGAAGTTCAAATGTACAGGATATGAAATAGCCAGAGAGACTGAAACAAAGTTAAGAAAAGCTTTTTATTGGAAAACCCCAGGCACAGATGCAGTACCAAACTTCTGGCTAAAAGTATTTATATCTTTACATATAGTTATGAGTAAGAACTATTTATGTGCGCACCCCAAACAGACACGAACCTGGTTAACAACAGGAAAATCAATTCTCCTTCTTAAGATCGAACCTGCAAGCTATCCTAAAAACTAGACCAATAATGCACCTTCCGAGGACGTATAAACTATACACTGGAATTGATACAGAGTTTATAGTCATTTAGAAGAAAACTCAATTATGGCAATAAAACAAAAGGGTAACAAAAGAAAGTCATACGGAGCAAAGGTTCATTTGCTGTTAAAGTCATAATGGAGAACTGTAAATTGGGGAAGAATCTAAGTATGGAATGGATAGACTACAAAAAAAGCATCTGACTGTATCCCACACTCATGTATAAAAGAGTGCATACAAATGCATAAGATACACCCTGCACTGATCGATTACATTACAGTGACCATGAAACAGTGGCAAACCACTTTGTAGTTAAGCCATGATAAAGGACAAATTATTATTTCAGGGATAAAAATTCAAAGGAGGATATTCCAGGGTGACTCTCTGTCACTGCTGCTCTTTTGTCCTGCCCTTAACCCATTAAGCTGTTTACTTAACAGATTAGGTCATGGTTACAATTTGGCTCCCAGAAAACAACAAAGTGTAAAGATTTCTCATCTTGTTTTTGTGGATGATTTAAAACTGTATAGTTCATCAGATGAGGAACTGAAAACACAACTGCAAGTGGTCAAAACTTTTTCAGATGATATAAGAATGTCATTTGGTCTTGATAAATGTGCAAAAGCAACCTTTAAAGACGGAAACCTGCAGCACCAAGAAAACATAATTTTGGGACAGGAATGTGATATAAAAGAACTTGAGCAGGAAGGAGTGTATAAATATTTGGGAACTGATGAAGGATCAACAATAAAAAACATGAACAAATGTAAATAAAATTAAGGAATATTTTAGAAGACTAAAATTAATACTGAAAACAATATTGACGCCTAGGAAAATAGTCCAAGGTAGCTTGTTTACTGGCTTTTGGATGAGATATTCCAGTTTTTTAGACATTGTGCTTATGTCTTCTTCCTATTGTGCTTCCTGTCTGAACATGCAGTTTTGGAGTAACTGACTGGCCCCAAAAGGTGTTGGATTGGTTGGACAGGAGAACAAGAAGGAAGTTTTATGCTCATCAAATGATTTTTAAAAATCAGTGCATACCAAGACTACATATACCCCATTCTAAAGGCGGTATGGGCCTCCTTGAAATTGATTACATGTACAGATCTGCAATCATGGGACTGCATACATATCTGCTGACCTCACAAGACCCAAATGTAGTGAAAGTTTTGAAACAGGAGGAGAATAAGTCTAAGATGACTTCCCTGCTTAGTTTAGCAGAAACATGTCTGTGTCAAGCAGGACTGAAAAACAAACCAGGAATTGAATGTGCCAAAAAAACAAAAGAATTAATATAAGATGAAGGATCAGATGAGAAGGCAAGAATTGTGGAAAATGCATAAATACAGTTGCAAGCACAGAAAACTCTTGGAACAACCTCATATTAATCAGGACTGAACACAGGAATGGTTAAGGAGAAGTGAATTTAAACCAAAAGACGAAAGGTTAATATTGGTGCTCCAAGATAGAAGACTAGGTACACGTTGGTTTACAAAGTCCATTGAACATGTGGGTGAAACAGACAGATGTAGGTTTCATAAAACAGAATTAGAAACAGTCACAGCTGTTGTTGCTGGCTGTGATATCATACCTCTTAATGCAAAATATCTGTACAAAGCTTGACAAAATGGGGGTACAAATAGGGGCATATTTTAAATATTGCTCTTATAAACTTAGAAAGTTGCTAGAGTAACAGGATTTGTTTTAATATACATTTTCTGACGGATTTGAAGTCTGAAACTCAAATGTATATCATTATTTTGTGACCACAATCCTGAGATCATCCCAGTGATTTGCCAGGAAAATAAATGAACAGGCCAAAAATATGAGCAAAAAAATCTGGACATTCTGCGGAAATCTGTACAGTTGAGAGGTATGTGTGATATACTAATGGCAGAAGGACTGTATATTAAATTGCATAATAATGTGGCAAGACTGTTGCATTGGGGATTGTGCAGACATTATAATACTGAAGTAGCTGAAAAATACTGGAAACATAAGCCACAAAACATTATAGAAAATGATGAAGTTTATATCACTTGGGATCATCCATTACCAACAGCTCAAAAATAGACATGAAAAAACTAAAGACTAAAAGTGCACCTTTACTTAAGTAACTATTACTAGTTCCTGTAAACTAGCTACAAAAATGTACCACTCTCACTTTCTACCTCCTCCCCTTAATGTCTTCCATTTATACCTCAAGCCAAGTCAGCTATGTCTTATTACTTCCACAAGCCTTACCAAACTGAGGTCTGTGTTAACATTTGTTTTTGCAATGGTGATGTGCATTGTCAATGTGACTAAATTATAGTTGGATGCATCTGTAAAAAAGAAGACTGCAAGACAAAACTTACTAGTTTCAGATATACATGTACTCTCACTATTAATTTTGTATATACTGCCCATTTTGTTTGCCACCTGTGGCAATGGCTTTCTAAGTATGCATACTTCTAAAACAGCAAATTGGGATAACTGATGTCTAAAAGCAAGTAAATGAACAAACACCAGCTAAATAAAAGGCAAACTTGACCCAAAAATAGAAAAAACTCTTACTAGTGACCTACTTGTGCCAGAGCTCAAAACCGAGCACCAGAAGCTCGAAGGTTTGTTATGTTGTCATTTATTACACATGCATAAATATCCACGATAAGACTGTCAAGCGCTTTCGTCCCTCCACACATTGGTAATGGAAGTTCATCAGAACAGCCATATTATCCAAATCAATTCCTTTTATGCTATCCCCATCCATTCGTTAACATTCAAATTAACTTTTAAAGTGACCTATGTAACCAAATGTTACTTCATATCTTAAAATGCCCTTAAAAAATAAAGTCTGTACCATAGAATGACTTTGCATTCAAATTACTATCTATACATGGAAAAAAATTAACATTTATACCAAAAAAATCGCATATTAAAAATTCACAATCTGATGAATATATAAAAAATATAAATGTACATACCAAAAGTATACAATTTCAAAAATGTTAAAATAAATTAATATAAGCCAGGTTCGACTTACAAAACACATAATGCATTTCTATCCATCAGTATAGGGAACAAGGAACCCCACCATATGGAAGTTTCTTCCACTTTGTTGTAATACAATATATAAAAAAAACCTATCAATCACAACTTTATTTGTTGAAGTTTACCAATGTGTGGAGGGACGAAAGCGCTTGACAGTCTTATCGTGGATTTTTATGAATGTGTAATAAATGACAACGTAGTAAACCTTTGAGCTTCTGGTTCTTGGTTATGAGCTCTGGCACAAGCGGGTCTCTATAAGAGGTTATTTTCTATTTTTGATGTATAAAAGCAGTAAGTCTACATTATTTTTATCTTCCTCACATCAGCACTTGCCTCTCTTGGTCTCTCATATTTTCACTTATATCTCATACTGATTGTCAAAGACTGCTAACCTCCTGCTGGTCTCTTTTAAAGCACTCGAACCTCTTGTCTGATTTTCATCACTATTTCCCTATGACCTCCTCCTGGTAAGCTCTGTTACTCACCCGCCCAATAAATTTCCTACCTTTTTAATGCCCCCACTTTCTTCACTGAGGTAGTCATTCTTCTTCAGATTCACCAGACAAAGCATCATTCAGCTTTGTCTACTTCCTGGAGGACCATCCCTCAAGCTGTGTCCTTGCATTTTCTTGTTGCTCACTGCTCCTATGCTGTGATCTCGTCCCTCTGTCTCCTTCTGACCAACTAGCATTACACATCTTGCATCGGTGTTAAGAACCCTTTTTGTTGACTGCTGCCTAGTCAATTCTCTCTGTCCTTCACTAGCCTGTGCTAATATTCATGTCTGATTCCATCTTCATCAAGCCATGCTGCAAGGCATCTGAGTTGTGACCTTGTTTAATCTCAGCTGCTTTGTGAACTTCCCTGCTTCTTCCAGACTGTTAAAGGTCTGCCTACACAAACCCAATACAGTCATCACGCTCAAGAAGTACACTGGTCAAGACCCACCCAATGAATGCATTATATGGGATACAATTGATGGATGTACCACCCAGGACACAGCTGATGGATGCATCACCTTGGATACAACTGATAGACATTCCATCCAGGATACAGCTGATGGATGCCTCACCCAGGACACAACTGACAGATACATTACTTGGGATACAACTGATGGATACCCCACACAGGACACAACTGTTTGATTCATTACTTGGATACAGCGTTTGGATTTACCATCCAGGATGCAAATGATGGACACCTCACCCAGGACATAAGTGATGTATACCCCCACTCAGGATTCAGCTGATCAATTCCTCCACCAGGGCACAGATGGTTGCTACTTTATCCAGGAGACAGCTGAAGGACACCCCACCCAGAATACAACTGTTGGCTACATCACCAAGGATACAACTGAAGGATACATCACCAAGGACACAAGTGATGGCTACACCACCCGGGATACAACTAGTATCTCTTAGCTCAGTCCTGACCCGATGATAAGCTCTCTTTTTATCAAACTGTTGCTCTGCTGAGAATAATCCTAAAATAATAACATTGTGCACATATTAACTTTAATTCTTTTAAGCCGAAAAGCTTTTCGTAGAAGCCATTTTTCCTATAAATTAATTTTAATAGTCTGTTATTTACCTTGGATACATTCTTGTTCTATTCATTAATCTCAGCACATTCTAGTTCTATTCATTAATCTCAGCACATAAATCTAATCTAATTTCCAGTCCAATTTTTTGGCACAATCAGGTTGTTTTTTTCTTAAAATTTTTAGGGATGCTCCCACCCCAATGTTTTCTCTTCTTTATTTGTTTTCATTTCAGTCTGCTTTTCTATCTGTCTGTTTTGTGCTACAACAGTGGCTTGTTTACTGTTTTTTGAATAAGATATTCTAGTTCTTTAGACAGTGTGCCTATGTCTTCCTCCTGTTGCTACAACCATGTCTGCTGCCATTTAGTGTCTGTCACTACTGCATGAGACATCCTCGGATACATATGTAATGATCACAGCACAGTACTATGATCTATAATCTGGCAAACAGTATCTGCAGACTCATTTACATACCAGCTCTGCAAGATCACAGTAAAAACATCACCTCTTAAGCTGGCATTGTAAAGCTAAAAAGGTTAGTCTGTAAATTCTGTTCACTGTGTTGTACATCACAGTAGTATGCCTCATCCATTAAAGAGGGAGCCACTCCTATGCCATCCATATAGGAGACAAATCTCCAGTGCCCCCTTTTTCTCATTCAGAGTTTGCTGCAGCTTGGAGAAAGAGCATTGACTGACAGACAATATAAACTCTGTCTTATTCTTTCTGAAGTGGGGGGGGGGGTAGCTGTCAGCACTTCAACACTTGAGAGCTGTTATGCTTCAGCCCATGCGATACCATCTCAGGTGATCTTAGCAACAGAAGGTAAGCTATAATACTGTGACATGCTGCATGTAGTAATGAGATGCACACATTAGAGATGCAGTAGTAATGATATGCATACGTTAGAGATGCAGTAGTAATGATATGCACACGTTAGAGATGCAGTAGTAATGATATGCACACGTTAGAGATGCAGTAGTAATGATATGCATACGTTAGAGATGCAGTAGTAATGATATGCACATGTTAGAGATGGAGCAGTAATGATATGCATACATTAGAGATGCAGTAGTAATGATATGCATATGTTAGAGATGCAGTAGTAATGACATGAATATGTTACAGATGCAGTAGTAATGATATGCATATGTTAGAGATGCAGTAGTAATGATATACACACATTAGAGATGCAGTAGTAAATATATGAATACATTAGAGATGCAGTAGTAATGATATGAATACATTAGAGATGCAGTAGTAATGATATACACACGTTAGAGATGCAGTAGTAATGATATGAATATGTTAGAGATGCAGTAGTAATGATATGCACATGTTAGAGATGCAGTAGTCATGATATGCACACGTCAGAGATGCAGTAGTAATGATATCCATACGTTAGAGATGCAGTAGTAATGATATCCATATGTTAGAGATGCAGTAGTAATGATATGCACACATTAGAGATGCAGTAGTAATGATATGCACACGTTAGAGATGCAGTAGTAATGATATGCATACGTTAGAGATGCAGTAGTAATGATATGAATACATTAGAGATGCAGTAGTAATGCTATGCATACGTTAGAGATGCAGTAGTAATGATATGCACACGTTACAGATGCAGTAGTAATGATATGCACACGTTAGAGATGGAGCAGTAATGATATGCATATGTTAGAGATGCATTAGTAATGATATGAATACATTAGAGATGCAGTAGTAATGACATGCATACGTTAGAGATGCAGTAGCAATGATATGCACATGTTAGAGATGCAGTAATAATGATATGCATATGTTAGAAATGCAGTAGTAATGATATGGACACGTTAGAGATGCAGTAGTAATGATATGAATACGTTAGAGATGCAGTAGTAATGATATGCACACATTAGAGATGCAGTAGTAATGATATACACACGTTAGAGATGCAGTAGTAATGATATGCACATGTTAGAGATGCAGTAGTAATGATATGCACACGTTAGAGATGGAGCAGTAATTATATGCATACATTAGAGATGCAGTAGTAATGATATGCCACGTTAGAGATGCAGAGGTAAATATATGGATACGTTAGAGATGCAGTAGTAATGATATGCACAAGTAAGAGATGCACTAGTAATGATATGCACACGTTACAGATGCAGTAGTAATGATATGAATACATTAGAGATGCAGTATTAATGATATGCACACGTTAGAGATGCAGTAGTAACGATATGCAAATGTTAGAGATGCAGTAGTAATGATATGCACTTGTTAGAGCAGCAATGATATGCATACATTAGAGATGCAGTAGTAATGATATGCATATGTTAGAGATGTAGTAGTAATGATATGCACACGTTAGAGATGCAGTAGTAATGATATGAATATGTTACAGATGCAGTAGTAATGATATATACACACTTTAGAGATGCAGTCGTAATGATATGAATACGTTAGAGATGCAGCAGTAATGATAGGCACACGTTAGAGATGCAGTAGTCATGATATGCACACATTAGAGATGCAGTAGTAATGATATGAATACGTTAGAGATGGAGTAGTAATAATATGCACACGTTAGATATGCAGTAGTAATGATATAAATACGTTAGAGATGCAGTAGTAATGATATGCACACATTAGAGATGCAGTAGTAATGATATACACACATTAGAGATGCAGTAGTAATGATATCTACACGTTAGAGATGCAGTAGCACTGATATGAATACGTTAGAGATGCAGTAGTAATGATATGCATACGATTAGAGATGCAGTAGTAATGATATGCATACATTAGAGATGCAGTATTAATGATATACACACGTTAGAGATGCAGTAGTAATGATACGAATACGTTAGAAATGCAGTAGTAACGATATGAATACGTTAGAGATGCAGTAGTAATGATACGAATATGTTAGAAATGCAGTAGTAATGATATGCACACGTTAGAGATGCAGTAGTAATGATATGAATACGTTAGAGATGCAGTAGTAATGATATGCACACGTTAGAGATGCAGTAGTAATGATATGAATACGTTAGAGATGCAGTAGTAATGATATGAATATGTTAGAGATGCAGTAGTAATGATATGCACATGTTAGAGATGCAGTAGTAATGATAGGCACACGTTAGAGATGCAGTAGTAATGATATACATATGTTAGAGATGCAGTAGTAATGATACGAATATGCCCCCACAAGATACACCACTCCCACAAGAGGTGAAAACATATTGGACCTGGTCATCATCAACATGGGGTCTCTATGTTCCACACCAGAGGTATACCCCTCATTGGTAAGATCAGACCATAAATTAATCTCACTGGACATCCATATCCTGTCACCACCCCCAGCCAAGGAAACCACGGTGAAGAACTTCTCAAAAGCAAATTTCACACTTCTCAAAACCGAGGTGGAATCTTTCAAAGGCCCCTGGCCAGTTGAAACTATAGCCCAAAATGCAGAATCCTTTACAAAAGCATTCTATGGTCACCTACAGGAATGCATGGAGCATGCTATCCCAAATAAAACCAAGACTCACTCCTCCAAAGGTAGGAGACCTGTCTGGTGGACCCCGGCCATAAATAAGCTATATAACAGAAGGAGGAAGCTACTACATGATAGAGCAAAATCCCAAAAAGGGAAGGCGTCTCTGATCATTACTAGAAAGAAACTATGATCCCTCATAAAATCACCTAAGGCAAACTTCGAAAGAAAAATTGCACACGACACTAAGGATAATCACAAGGCCTTCTTTAGTTATGTCAGGAACCTGGGAGGCAATTCCCAGATATGCTCTGAGTTAGTGCAAAATGTCAAAAAAATACACTGAACCCACAGACATTGGCAACATCCTGGCAGAAAGGTTCAGTGCAAACTCCCCCCCTTCCCCTCCAAATGAACAAATGTCTATCCCAACAGAATGTAGCCTCCCTGTGATCACAGATGCACAGGTGAAAGATGCCCTCTCCAAAGCAAAAAACACAGCATCAATGGGACCAGACAGTGTCCCGGGCTGTGTCTTACATGAGCTCCAAGAGGAACTAAACCCTCACTTAAAGACACTGTTCAATCTCAGCCTTACTACAGGATATGTACCAAAGGAATGGCGTACAGCAACAGTGGTCCCGCTCCACAAAGGTGGTGCCACAACAGACCCTGGAAACTATTGCCCTATAAGCCTGACCAGCCTGGTCTGCAAGGCTATGGAGCGCATCACCATGGAAATCATAAACAAGGACATTGGGAACCTCCAGACACTGGATCCTACCCAATTAGGCTTTGTTAAGGGCAGATCTTGCCTCTTGAACCTGGTCGACTTCTTTAAAACTGTTACCAAAGCCATAGATGAAGGGAAGGTTGCCCACACAGCCTACCTGGACCTTACAAAAGCCTTCAACACAATACCCCACTCGGGCATCATAAATAAGCTCACCAGCTTAAATATCAACCCCTATGTCACAAGATGGGTTGCAAACTGGCTTAGGGATAGAACCCACATGGGTCAGAATTGCAGGTGCCATGTCAGACTCCCTTGTTCGGTATATATTTCTCCGAGGTACAGGCTAACACGGGTGGACTATGGCTGACAAAGTTCGCAGACAACTGCAAACTGGGTGCCATAATCGACTCTCCGGTTGACACGAGCATCGTCCAAAAGGGTCTCACAGAGACGGATAACTGGTGCCAGAGCCATGGCCTAAAGCTAAATGCCAAAAAGTGCATTGTCATCCCCCTTGGGAAAAACAAAGTGCCCACAAATTACCACATAGGTGGTAATCCATTAAGTACAGAAGAAGTAATTAGGGACCTGGGGACCCAAGTAGATAGTCATCTCTCCTTTGACAATCACGTTGCCAAAGTAGTTAGAAAGACCTTCTATATAGCCCACCTTATCATGAAAGGGTTTGCATCTAGATCAAGAGAGGTCATTGTGCCCCTCTACTCATCACTTATCAGACCCATAATTGAATACAATGCCCCATTTGGGATATACCTTACCCGACACCTGCAGCAAATGGAAAGACCCCAAAAGTACCTCACCAAGAGGATGCCCTATGCACTTCGGGTAAAGAAACTCCAGCTCTACTCAGTTGCGTACCGCCTACTCAGAGGCGATCTGTGTCTGACGTATAAAGCCATGTCCAACCCAAAATTAATGGACATGCTCCACCTCAAGAAATCCAAGTCCCTTAGAGCTACACGCTCCAGGAACTTGAACCTCAGCACAGAAATAAACAGGACATGCTGGAGGGACAGATTCATATCCCAGAGGCTCCCCTCACTCTGGAACAAAATCCCAATCCATATTAGGCAGAGCCCCTCACTGACCCTATTCAAGAGAAATCTTGACGAGTGGATGGGAGACCGTAAGTTTACCCCTGGGATTTCTTCTGTGTCCTTGCTAGACAGAGGTATAGTAAACTAACCTTAATATGGCTACTTTCTGTGACTTACTATACAGAGACACAGTCAACTAATCTAAAAGGGAGGCGAAAGCTAAACACACTCTGGCTAGGCTTATAAGTGCCCTAGGGCAGATAGCCTAGTATCAACCAATGAACCTATGAACCTATTAGAGATGCAGTAGTAATGATATGCACACGTTAGAGATGCAGTAGTAATGATATGCATACATTAGAGATGCAGTAGTAATGATATGCACATGTTAGAGATGCAGTAGTAATGATATGCACACGTTAGAGATGCAGTAGTAATGATATGAATATGTTAGAAATGCAGTAGTAATGATATGCACACTTTAGAGATGGAGCAGTAATGATATGCACGTTAGAGATGGAGCAGTAATGATATGCACATTAGAGATGGAGCAGGAATGATATGCACACGTTAGAGATGCAGTAGTAATGATATGCACATGTTAGAGATGCAGTAGTAATGATATGCACACTTTAGAGATGGAGCAGTAATGATATGCACGTTAGAGATGCAGTAGTAATGATATGCACATGTTAGAGATGGAGCAGTAATGATATGCACATGTTAGAGATGGAGCAGTAATGATATGCACACGTTAGAGATGCAGTAGTAATGATATGCACATGTTAGAGATGGAGCAGTAATGATATGCACACGTTAGAGATGCAGTAGTAATGATTTGCACGTTAAGGATGCAGTAGTAATGATATGCACACGTTAGAGATGCAGTAGTAATGATATGCACAGATTAGAGATGGAGCAGTAATGATATGCACACGTTAGAGATGCAGTAGTAATAATATGAATACGTTAGAGATGCAGTAGTAATGATATGCACACGTTACAGATGCAGTAGTAATGATATGAATACGTTAGAGATGTAGTAGTAATGATATGCACACGTTAGAGATGCAGTAGTAATGACATGAATACGTTAGAGATGCAGTAGTAATGATATGCACATGTTAGAGATGCAGTAGTAATGATATGCACACGTTAGGGATGCATTAGTAATGATATGCACATTTTAGAGATGGAGCAGTAATGATATGCACATGTTAGAGATGCAGTAGTAATGATATGCACACATTAGAGATGCAGTAGTAATGATATGCATACGTTAGAAATGCAGTAGTAATGATATGCACATGTTAGAGATGCAGTAGTAATGATATGCACACGTTAGAGATGCAGTAGTAATGATATGAATACGTTAGAGATGCAGTAGTAATGATATGCACACGTTACAGATGCAGTAGTAATGATATGAATACGTTAGAGATGCAGTAGTAATGATATGCACACGTTAGAGATGCAGTAGTAATGATATGAATACGTTAGAGATGCAGTAGTAATGATATGCACATGTTAAGGATGCAGTAGTAATGATATGCACACGTTAGAGATGCAGTAGTAATGATATGCACAGATTAAAGATGGAGCAGTAATGATATGCACACGTTAGAGATGCAGTAGTAATGATTTGCACATGTTAAGGATGCAGTAGTAATGATATGCACACGTTAGAGATGCAGTAGTAATGATATGCACAGATTAGAGATGGAGCAGTAATGATATGCACACGTTAGAGATGCAGTAGTAATAATATGAATACGTTAGAGATGCAGTAGTAATGATATGCACACGTTAGAGATGCAGTAGTAATGATATGCACACGTTAGAGATGCAGTAGTAATGATATGCACACGTTAGAGATGCAGTAGTAATTTTATGAATACGTTAGAGATGCAGTAGTAATGATATGCACATGTTAGAGATGCAGTAGTAATGATTTGCACATGTTAAGGATGCAGTAGTAATGATATGCATACGTTAGAGATGCAGTAGTAATGATATGCACACGTTAGAGATGCAGTAGTAATGATATGCATACGTTAGAGATGCAGTAGTAATGATATGCACACGTTAGAGATGCAGTACTAATGATATGCACACGTTAGAGATGCAGTAGTAATGATATGAATATGTTAGAGATGCAGTAGTAATGATATGCACACGTTAGAGATGCAGTAGTAATGATATGCATACATTAGAGATGCAGTAGTAATGATTTGCACATGTTAAGGATGCAGTAGTAATGAAAAAAAATAAGTTCTTGGATAACAAACGTTTGGCAGCCTGGTCCCAGGGTGGATGCACAAGGAAAAGAAAGCAGAGAGAGAAGGGAATGGGAAGAGTAGAAGCATTTCTTGTGGCAAAGGATATGATAAATGTAGCCTAGCACTGTAGAAAATGGTCCAGTGATCAAGCTGAAGGGGGTAGTAGGAGCTTACAGGATTGAAAACCTGACTATGACTTGGGACTAAAGACTGACAAGTGGTGGACCATGAGCCCCATAGTGGCCCCATGAGAGGGAGTGGCTGGGGATGTCAGACTGGATAACAGCCTCCTGTCATTGTGTTTATCCTATGGGCGGATCAGACGGCCTGACTGACTGACTGTGGGAGAACCGATGGCTGGGAGGCAGTGGGGGAAAAACACACAAAAATGTATTTCTGCAAAGAAAAGCTCCATTAATGTGTAATAAATAACTTAAAATAAGACAGCCAACTATCTTAGTACATAAAGAACAGCAAGTATCTCTAACACTTCTTGAGTAGTTGCCTGTAAATGTGCCGTTTCATTGTTAAATAGCCTGTCTTTATAAATTGCTTTGTAAAAGACTACTTACCATGTAATTAAGTAGGATACTGCAAGAATTTAGAAAGTACATAGACTACCACAGTCTATACCTGAAACTGAAACTCTGAACCACTGGGATTTTTTTACAGCCACATGCTATGACATCCAAACAAAAATTCAGGAATCTGTCTTCACACTTCACCACTTAAATGGAAATATTTCAGCCACCACAACATTACTTTAAAGAAAAATAAATCAGAGAAAATAAATTTAGAAAAATATAGCTTGCCTGATTCACTTTTTTATATTTGAGAGGTTTTCATGATATGTTTGCTAAAGTTCTATTACTTTGTTTTTCGTATGAGCAATGAGCATTAGACACAACATAGTATTATCCTTCTTGCAAACTACTTACTGTGTAGGGGCCTTTAATAGACGCTCAGATGTCTTTCCCTGGTGGTTCTCCAGCAGTGACAGATAGAAGCAGTTTTCCATTCCGGCATTCTGGGGGTATTCTGAGCAGTCTTGCACATGCACTAAGGAGCGGTGGGCATAATCAAGGGCCACATACTTCTCAGAGCTGCAACAACAAAATAAACAAATCAAGTTCCAGGCCTTTCATATCTACAGCACATTCTGTGACAGACCCAGACTCTGCCTCAATGAAAATTACCAACAAGTTCCTGAAGGTGAGGTCTGCCACTCATCAAAATAAACACTGTTTCATCAGTGACAGTGAACTGAAAATCTAGTCACAATGTTTATCATCATAGCCAGTGACGATCGCCTGCAGTCAGGGATAGAAAACAAGGATACAAACCACACTGCCTTCCACAGATGGTAATGTGTATTAGAAATGATTACTAAAGGAAATGTAGAATATCAATCCTGGCGAAGACAGGTCTGCACCATGATGAACTGTCTGCATGTAAACCTGGCATTCTGTTGCTGAGAAAAAAAAGAGATCACTGATGACTGTAGATCAGACCAAGGAAACATTCTATGGTGGTTACCTCTCACAGACGCATGTGGTGGGGAGAATGACCTGTGATCAGAACTACATGCTGGACATTTGTGTGTCTCATTAGGGTGGTCAAGGAGACCTTTGTCGGGTAGACCGAATCAATGCTGTGGTCAACAGCCAAAGATAAACACCTTTAAGTATCTTATTAATGCTTGTAAGGTAAGAGAAAATAAATGTATACTAAAGTGAATTAATGGGGATGAGGAAGCGGAATATACACACTGAGTGAGTAGTACGTACGTCATGGATTGGAAAGTAAAGGACATTTTGTATTGTCTGCTAAACATCTTTAGGAACAGGTAATTTGCTAGATGAAAATGAAAAACACTCTTCTGTGTTTTTAGAATGCAATGGAATTCTCTGATGAAGCTTAGACATATATCTATATACAGATAGACAGTGTTTATCATTTTCATCTAGTAATTTACAATGTTTATAATGTTCATCTAGTAATTTACATGCTCCTAAAGATATTCTTTCACTGATTAAGTTGTGTGGAGACCATGTAGAGGAGGACCAAATCTTCTTTAGGTAAAAGCATTAAGAGTGTAGTGTCAAACAATATGGGGGAATACTCACTGCCTAAATTTACACTCACTGGTCAATTATCTGATAAGACTGCAACACCTTAAGTACCATCAATGACAGTCAGACTGATGATGACCCTTCTGTTGTCGAGTTTCAACCCTCAAGTAGTGAGGTTGTTAATGTTTTTTTAAGTTTTTCAGCCTTCTCTAAAGCTCCAGTAACAATGTCAACAAGTGATTTGAACAATTGATATATACTTTGACTGAGAAGCCTTCGCCCATTTGCTTGAAGTTATATAAGTTAGAAGGGGATGTAAACAATATTTCTTTTTTTTTAAGTTAAAAACAGCTTTATTGAATTATCACGTACTGCAAGACATAGACAGTCATACATTTATATAAATAACAACAAACCTTACTGACATATTTTCAGTTGCAAACAGTATACACTTATAATCTTCTATATAGTCACTATCGATCAAACATTACAGTTCATTCAATTCCTGCCTTCCCTTAAACCTCATTATTCATCCAAAACTAATTGCATTTATTTTTCCCACCATTCCCATTTTTTCTATATAGTTTGCTCCTATCCTTTTCTAAAGATCCCACTTTCAGTTATTTTATCTTTGTTGCTACATTCACTACTTCTAATATGGTTGGTTTAGACTTTGATTTCCATTTTCTAGTAATTGTTTTTTTGGCAGTTATGACAATTAAACTCACTAAGGCCTTACTGTGTCTAGGCAATTCCAATTCTGTATCACAGCTCAAAAAATCATTTTCTTAGTTACACCAATTTGTTTAGCTAGTATTTCTGATAGAGTAATTTACAGGGAATTTTTA
Organism: Protopterus annectens; assembly: GCF_019279795.1. NCBI lineage: Eukaryota > Metazoa > Chordata > Ceratodontiformes > Protopteridae > Protopterus > Protopterus annectens. Next base: position 786,002,482 of record NC_056739.1, read on the forward strand.
AAGTCTACCACTCATTGCACTCCCAAAAATATGTTCCCAATTACCTCTTTCTTCCCCATCACACCTCCAACATTTGCAGTCTGCCTGACGAAAAATTCTTTGCAGTCTGCTTAGGGTATAAAAGTACCTACACAAACACTTCTAGATTTTGTTGCACATTTGGGAAACATACATATATCCTCCCATTCTTTCTTTGTGAAGTGCTTATCCAGTCTCTGTTCCCAATCCTTTCAACCCCCCTCTGATTGATTCCTACAGTTTTCATGCAATATTTTATATGCCCTACTAATTATCCATGTTTTAACAGCAGCTTCTGTTCTACATGCAACTAAGAATTCTACTAGTGCTGGAGTTTCACTTAGGATCCCCCTATTAATGCCTCTTTGCCTATACTCTTATATCTATCCTTGATAGGAAAGTCAGTCTGTAGCCTGCAGTCCTTGGATATTCTTGGCCTCTTCCCATTCTATCACCTTGCAGCTAAGGATGCGTGGAAACTGACTAAACAAAAGATAATACAAAAACTTTTCTTCTAGCAACCTTCCAAGTTTATAAGAGCAATATTTAAAATATGTCCCTGTTTTTGGACCTTTTTCATCCCATTATTTTTGGCTTTGTCCAGATTTTTTCCCGTAAGAGGTTGAGAGGTGTGCCTTACTGGCATTCGGATAGTAGTCCCCTGAACCCTTCCACTTGCAGTCTATCAAAGCTCCAAGTCCTTCCCACTGCCTGTATGTGGTATGATGGACCAATCACCCGGCAAGACAGGGACTGCCTCACAGACTGGACCTTTTCAGTTTTCCAATGCCATAACAAGAGAAGGATCTCTTGGAAGACTGCTCTTTACTCTGGATCTCTTCAGCCGCTGAGCTAAGATAAGAAATCCTTTTGAGCATTATTTCCTCCCTTTGCCTTTACTATCGTCTGCTGATTTGCTTGCTTTTTTCTGACTGGAAAACTGTAAGTGCTTGGGGTTTTACTTTACCTGCAGTACACGATTTATACTGTTTACTTTAAGGCAATTCTTGGTTTTTGTGGGCTTTTAACCCCTGTAATGTGTTTAATGGCCACTGGTGAATGTTTAACTGAGTTTCTGTACTAAAGCCATTTTACTACAGTTCCTCTCATATCCTTGTGCTTTCAGAGCCATGAGTTAATTGCATCTGTGATTTTCATTGATTAAAAACTTCACATGAATGTGCTGTTTTTGCATTTTTTTTTCTTTGAGGTTATGTTTATTTGAGGTGCTTGAGTAGGTCTGCAGCATTTTAAATATTTTTTTCACTGAAATTGTAATTTTGGCACCATATTGTATGTTAAACTTTTCTGACAATATTTTCTACTTGTCTGAGTCTGTTTCATGCTGTTTCCCATCTTTTGGGGCTGAAACTAGCCATTGTTTATTAAAATCGGGGGACTTTTGTGACACGTATTTTGTATTTGAACTGTTACTGAAACTACTGCCTTTTTACTCTGTGCAGTATTCAGGGTAGTATCTCTGCAGAAATAGACTTCAGATTGCTATTTAGATGGAGAATTTGGGATTTTTTTCCATTTTTTACTGACCTGACCATGTAGCCAATATTTGGGATTTATCTGGCTAGTTTTTTTCCCTTGATTTGATGGACTCAGATACAGTGCAACCTCAACCATCTACCCTTGTGCACTTAAAAAACATAGAAATAAATCAAGAAATATGTCTCAGCTTGTGACTTGTGACTCTGCATTAGCCTTGGACAGGCTATTGGGCTACTAGCCTTCTTTCTCCTTCAGGTCCCCTGGTGTGTTGTTAGTATCACAATTGTGCATGACACAATGGTCAGCCATGTCCTCCAGGGCTGTACCATTGCCTGGTTCCAGTAAGGGAGAACTACATTCTTTAGGTGCAGGGGAAGTCAGAGGTGCAGAATCTGTTGCCAGTGTTGACACATCTCCCACTGGGGATTTTTCCCACTAATGTAGTGCATACACATAGGGACAGAAGACCCACCACATTGAAGGGTGACAATCTTCGACTTTGTGCAAATCACAAATCACAAAGATGAACGGAACAGACTGTTGAATATATCCAAATGAACCAGGAATCCAGGACACCAGTTAGAAAATGTAAAAGAAAGAATCCAAAAACTGTTGGTCAAAATAAATGGATTCTTTCTTTTACATTTTCTAACTGGTGTCCTGGATTCCTGGTTCATTTGGATATATTCAACAATCTTCGACTTTGTTTCCATCTGATTTGGTGGCTATAGCTAGATCCATTGTTCAGGCAGACAATTGATTATGGGGTGCAAACCCATGTTATGAATAATACCAGTGCTCCCACCCCCTTTCACCTACCCAAGGACTCTGATTTTGAACAGGTTCTGGGATCTGAGGTTTCGCAAGTGTCAGAGTCTGATCAGTTTCCTCTGAGGATGAACACGTTCCGAAACTCAAACAGATTTTTTCCCCCAAATGCTGCTTAGATTTAAACATGATTGCCCCCAAGATCAGCAAAGTATATGTTCTTCTTTTTTTTTTTTTTTTTAAGCAAGGTATATGATCTTTTGAAGGAAGAAGTCCTGTACGTGGTAATCTTCCCTGCACTGATCTCAGCACTGGAGGATGTTTTTAAGAAAGCTTGCAATTCTCTTCTGCTGAATGAGTCTCTGCCTAAAAAGTGTTTCAGAAATTCATGTTGTGCTTGGCCATGTCTGGCCTCCAATCCCCCTTGTCTGTGGACCATGTTCTGTGTTGTCATTGACCTCTTCCAATAAAAAAGACTATGTCTTTATCAAACCCAGTTCCTTCAGATAAGCTAGGCAAGTAGCTAGAAACTCAGGGAAAGAAGTTGGTGTTATCTAGCATGGTAGCTTTTAAAGTGTGTAACTGCCAGCTTTTTATGTGGAAGTTTGTGTTGAGGTCTATGTGTAGTTTAGATAAGTTTGCTGCGTCGTTATCTGCTGAGCAAAAAGTATTGTTTCCGATGTTTGTCAAGGATCTAAACATGCTTTAAAGATGACTTGAAGGGGGCCAACACTGTCTCTAGAAATGCAGTAACTTCATTAGTGATAAGGAAGTATGCTTGGTTGCCCAGCCAAAGCTTTTCTGGTGAGTTATAAAATGAGATTATGAATTATCTACTTGATCCTGATTGTGTGTTTGGTACAGAAGCTGATAAGATCCTTAAACGCTGGGATGACAGAGGTAAACTAATGCAAGGGATGTTGAAAATGTTCCATATTCCCACATTTCCCTCCAGTAAGCAGGATCATTTTCAGTGGCCCAACAAACAGAAGTCCCAGCCAAACAAAGACCAAGGTACCAAAAGGAAATAGAAGGATGAGAACTCCACCAAACATAACAAGAGGGGTTCCTTTCCTGTAGATCAGTGTGTGTGTACAGCTTTAAGAAGCTTCCTAGGAGCTTGCACAAGTGTATAAATGCTGAGCACGTGTGAGCCTGACTGCCATTTTGTAGTAAACTGTCGAGATGCAAGCATGTATGTCTGTATAGTCTGCCTGTTAATCAGTTAGTTAATATTTTGTAAAGTTGCTATCCATCCTGATGTGTTTCTATGTAATAAAGCATTTAAATGAACTACCCTGCCTGTTTGTCATATATAGTAGAGAGAGACGAGTGACATGGCTTCAGAAGTGGCATGTCTAAAAAGGACATGGTGTCAGAAAACGCATGGCTAAAAACAGACATGGGGCCAGAAGGGAAGCCAGATTCTTCAGTTCAAGGCCAAGAGGCACTCAGTTAACACTGGAGGAATATACAGGAGTAAATCATCCCTACTGCACATATAACTCGTAAAACAGGTCAGAAACGGATTTCGGGTATTAAAACTTGCTCAACCTATTTCTTATTTGTAAAATATGAAATGAAGCATACTGAACACTCTAAATTAATTTATAAGTAACAGAAATATCTGATATTACAATATATTAACAGAAATATTCAAAATATCTATGGAAAATGTTTGAAATAAAGTCTGAATTGCATAAAACTAATAAAATAAGGGAAACAAGTGCATTTTTTCACCAAGCACTACTTTATCACATTAATAAAAGTTATCTGAGTTTTCTGAAGTGCATGTAGTGTTCGCATGTTTGTGCAGTATTGCAATACAGTATTTCTCAGAGTACAGCCATTACAGAGCATAGTTTGCAAAGTAAAGCATTTTAAAGAGTTTGAATGTTATTACAAGTGCTGGCTGTGTGCATTTTTTGTACATAACTACAAAGGCCATATTTTCAGTGTATGCCCAAATACATAATTTGTTGGCATGGCAGATGGATTTCGGAAGCCAACTCCACTTGTGTTTGACAATAATATTGCAGAGAAAGTACAGTTGTGTACACTTACCATAAATATAGACGTTCAAGTGTATTCACTGTTGCAGTCATCACATTTGGGTTATCTGCCTGCAGGTAGCCCTCAGCCAGCCTGAATACCAGAGTCTTCGGATTTCTGAGTTGGATGCTGTCTCTTCTTCCATAACGTCAGGTCGTCAAGGGTATAAAACATGCAGCTGACGCCATTACATCAGTTTTTCTTGCCTCAGATGTCAGGTGCCTCAAAATAGGAAGCAATTATATGATATGGTACAGCCCATCAAAAAACAAATACACCAGAAAAAATAAATATACCAAACAAGAAGGAAAGGTAGAGCCAAGAGAAGTCAGGGGGCTGGAGGGAGGGTAACCAGGACTGCATCAGTGAATACACTCAAACATCTACATTTATGGTAAGTGTACACAACTGTACTATGTTCTTCATGTTTCACTGTTGCAGTCATCACATTTGGGTTGATTCTCAAAGCTAAGGAAGGGAGGAGGAAGTTAAAGAGCATTAGGGCCAGCTATTAAGCACTGCAAGACTGCAATGGCAAATCCAGCTCTGGATTTAGAAAAGATAGGCATGTGGTAATGCTTGGTGAAGGTATGTACAGAGCTCCAGGTAGCAGCTTCTAGGATGTCCCTGGTAGGGACTCCTCTGAGAAAAGCTGCAGAGGTAGATGCAGCCCTGGTGGAATGTGATCTTATCCTCTGTGGGAAAGGTTTTCCATGGTGCTTGAAGCAGAAATGAATGCAATGGGCTATTCATTTGGAAATTGTTTGCTTTGAAATGGCCTTCCCCTTTGCCCCTGCAGCAAAGCCAACTAGCAGCTGTTCAGATTTTCTGAGAGGCTTAGTCCTGTCCAAGTAAAATCTAAGTTGTCTGTGCACATCCAGAGAATGCAGTATTCGTTCACCTTTGTTTTGTGGATTAGGGAAAAAAGTAGACAAATTAATGGACTGATTTAGGACCACACTAGACACCACCTTGGGCATAAAGGAAGGATTAATCCTGAGGGAAACCCTGGCCACATGGAAGATAATGAAGGGTTCCACTGCCATGAGGGCCTGTAATTCAGGCACTCTTCTTGCTGAAGTGTTGGCTAGAAGGAAGGCTGTTTTCCAAAAAAGGAATTTCAACTCTGCTGTTGCAGCTGGCTCAAAGGGGGGTAGAGTGAGCATTTCCAATACAAAGTTAAGGTCCCAGACTGGAGTGGGAGCTCTCCTGGGGGGGGGAGGGTCTTACATTTTTGGCCCCTTTAAGGAATTGTTTTAGCGAGGGGTTAGAGAAGAGGGGTGGCTCAGTATTATAATGTACTGAAATGTCAGAGGCATGAATTTTAATTGATGAGAAGGATATGCCCTTGTGGAACATTTCTGTTAAGTACTGTAGAATATGAGGTAAGCTGGGCACCATTGTGCCCATCCCCTGAGCCTGGCTCCAGGAACGGTATCTATTCCACTTTTCAGCATAGGATTTTCTAGTACTAGGCCTCCTTGCCTCCAGAATGACATCCAGCACTTGCTCACTGAGTGATGCTAGAGGAGAGCTCAAGGAATTAGCCAGGCTGCAAGGTTCAGGGTTTGAAGCTGAGGGTGCAGAATCTGGCCCACCTGCTGGGACAGCAGGGAAGGGGTCTGAGGCAGATGCCATAGTTGCAGCAGAGATATACTGCGCAAGAGGGGGTACCAGTGCTGGCATGGCCAGTCTGGTGCAATCAGTATTGTCCTTGGCTTGTCCTGTTTGATCTTTAGTAGAATCTTCAAGAGGCGAGGCAGAGGGGGAAAGGCATAAACCGAGAGGCTTTCCCAGGTAAAGGACAGGGCATCCACTTTCCAAGCTTGACTGTGGGGAGTTCTTGTGCAGAATTTGTTCAATTGGTCATTCTGAAGGGAGACAAACAGGTCTACCTTTGGAGTCCCCCATTCGTTCCCCAAGAGGTTGAATACGTTGGGTTCTAGTTTCCATTCGTGTGGGTCCATCAGATTTCTGCTTAAGTTGTCTGCCAGTGAATTTAGTTTGCCTGGCAGGAATTGAGCTTGTAGGTGTACTTGGTAGCTCACGGCTGTGTTCCACAAAGCCATGGCTAGTCTGCAGAGAGGGTATGAGTGGGTTCTCCCCTGTTTGTTTATGTACCACATAATTGTGGTGTTGTCTGTCTTTACCAATAGTTGTCCTGGAAGAATACGTTCTTTGAAGGCTATCAGGGCATTCTGTGCAGCTAACATTTCTTTTTGATTGATATGCAGGTGCATCTGTCTCGGGTTCCATTTTTCCTGAATGCACTGCCCTGCCATGTGAGCCCCCCATGCATAGTCTGATGCATCTGTTGTTAGGGTTTGGGCGGCAGGGGGTAGAGTGAAAGGGAGTCCCTTGTTGTGGTAGCAGGCCTCTGCCCACCAAAGGAACTCTGTCTTCATACAAGGAATGATAGAAATCATTGTTTCCAGGTCTTGAGAATGTTGACACCATAGGCTTTTTAGATACCATTGGAGTTTCCTCATATACAGTCTTGCATATGGAATAAGTAGAATGCAAGAGGCCATGAACCCCAGGGCTTGCAGTATTTTCCTTGCAGATAGCTAGGGTTTTGTGGCCAATAGTTTGAAGTAGGTTGTCAAATAAACTTGTTTCTCTTGAGTGAGGAATGCCATCTGGGAAGTTGTGTTCAAGCTTGCTCCCAGGAATACAATCTGTTGGCAGGGTACTAGGTGAGATTTCTTTTCGTTGATGGTATACCCCAGTGAGGTTAGAAGTTTCTTTTCGAATGCCAGGTGTTGTAATAGCAAGTCCTGGCTTTCTGCCTGAATCAGACAATCGTCCAAGTATGGGAAAATTTGAATATTTCTCTGCCTGCAAAATGCAATGGCTGGAGCTAGACACTTTGTAAATACCCTGGGTGCAGTAGATAAGCCAAAGGGAAGTGCAGAGAACTGATAGTGCATGGAGCCTGCCATGAAGCGTAGGTATTTCCTGCAAGATTCCCTTATTGGGATGTGCAGGTAAGCTTCCTTTAAGTCTAGGGTTGCTAGCCAGGCATCCTTGGCTAACATCGGAAGAAGCTGTTGAAGAGTTAGCATTCTGAATTTTGGAACTACCAGAAAGGTGTTGAGAATAGAGAGGTCCAGGATAGGATGCCAGGAGTTCACTTTTCTGGGTACCAGAAAAAGTCTTGAATAAAAACCTTGTCCCCTTTGTTCTGCTGGGACAGGTTGAAAAGCCCTGATACTGAGAAGAGAGAGAACCTGCTGTTGGGCCTCCACCCATTGATTTGGGGGTAGGTCTGGCTAACCATTTGGGGTTGGTAGTGTGTGGAAGTGGAATCTGTATCCTTGGGAGACTATGTTCAAAACCCGTTTGTCCTGGGTAATGAGTTCCCAGTTTTTTGCATGCAGGGCGAGCTTTCCTCCTAAGGGAGCAGGGAGTTGAGCAGGGCTTGGAAGTGTTAAGGTTAAGTCATTGTGGCATTTTTCCCTGCTTAGGTCTGTGCATAGCCTGAGACTGTAGTCGAGGTGGTCTGCTGTTCCTGAGTTTGGACTGAGAAGGCCTGGAAAGGACTGGAAAGGACCAGTTCTTTGAAGGTCAATGCCTACTGAATCTGGGAGGCTGTACTTGTAGGAAATCTTTAACAGTTTGCATAGATTAAGCTTTTTCCACCATCCTTTTGAAGACTTCTTCTGCTTTGTTGCCAAAAAGGCGGTCTTGATTTAAGGAAGCATCCAGTAATTTAGCTTTAACATGACCTGGCAAGTTTTGTTCCTTAAGCCAAGCATGCCTTCTAAGTACAGACCCAGTGACAGCAGCCCTGCAAGATGCTTCTAAAGTGACAAAACCATATTGTAAAGTTTGTTTATCAACTTGCAGAATGCATTAAATCTTGCAATTCTTTGTGTTCAGCACAGTCAGGAATCAACATAATTTTCTGTTTAAGTAGTCCCATAATATGCTCCTGATACTTTAACATATGAAACTGGCAATTTAAAGCCCTAATGGCCAAAGTAGCAGAAGTGTATACCTTCTTACCCCATCTGTCTAAGGCTCTAGAATCTATCAGAAGGGGTAGGATTTTTGGCAGCAGTAGTCTTAATGCCTTTTGGTCTTTGGGAAATGGTCTCTGGATCCGCAGAATGATTCTTGAAGATGACCTTGTGAGAGTCAGGTACTCTGTAGTACCTGTCAGGTTTTCTGGGAGCTGGAGGTAAAGTGTCTGGGGAAAGGCTAGATTCCAAGAAAGCATCATCTACAATCACCAGAACAGGAGGGATAGCTAAAGGCCTGTGTTGAGGCAGGAGTAAGAATTCCCTAAGTCTCTTTTTGGACTCAGAGTAATCCTGGCTTTCCCAGTGGAAATGCTCCCTAAGAGTATGCAAGGTTTCACCGAAAGAAAGATCTTCTGGAGGGGAAGCAGAGGGAATGGAATCCTCTGCATCAGAATCCTCATAAGTAGATAAGGGCAAATCCTGGTAATCAGAAGGAGCAGAAATATCACATTCCTGATCAGAAGAATCAGAAAGAATATAAGTTCTAGGTCTCTTAGAGGGGGAAGGCTGGCTTCCCCTAATTAAGGTAATAAGGTCTTCAGCCATTCTAAGCATTTGTTTTTGAGGCATATGGGCCTGAGCCTGCAGTCTGGTCATCAGTTTTCTAGGGGTAGTGCAAGTTTTTGGCCTGGATGAATACGATGACGTCAGTTTAATAGGAATGTTTGTAGGCCTGAATACACCCTCAGAAGCCAGTGCCTGCACAGCTGATCCAGACCCATCCAAGGTAGAGACATCTGCAGGTTCCATAGTCGAAGAAGCATCTTGCGGCATACCGGACTCTGAATAGGTCTCAGTAGAGGCCTGCGAATCTTAAGTAGCGGGTATCAGGGGCTGCGAAAGCACCTCACTGAGTACCAGTGGACTGGCAACTAGCTTAACGGAAGCGTTGTTGGCACTTTTGGACCTATGCGGTCTGTCTCTATCTTTATCCTTACGTTTTTTCGGAAGGTCGGTAGTCAGATGGCTTAACGAAGCCATTTCAGAGTACACAGGTTGAGTACAAAAGTAATTGGCTGCAAAAATAGCCCGACGACGAATAGTTCGTGCGTTGAACAAGGCACAAAACCGACAGCGAGGGACGTTGTGGTCTGAGCCTAAACAGGGGATGCAGTATGAATGAAAATCTCTCGGAGGTATTTGCTTTCCACAGGTAAGACAATTGTTAACTTTTATCAACATCGGTTAGAGCAAGAAAAAGGATTCCCAATGGGGTACTTATCTTTTTTGAAGACTTTGGGTCTGAAACTCGAAAATGAAAATTTCAGGAGACAGCCGACTGGCCCTTGCGAACTGCTTCTGCTTCAGGCACTGCACGGCAAGAAAGACTGATGTAATGGCATCGGCTGCATATTTTATACCCCTGACTACCTGACGTCATGGAAGAAGAGACAGCATCCGACGCAGAAATCTGAAGACTCTGATTTAAGGGATGAGTTGATAAAACACAGACTTATGTGTGGTATTAAGGATGATGTTGTGAGAAAGATTTTGCTTTGTGACAGTGATTTAACTTTGAATAAGGCCATTTAGATTTGTCAGACATATGAGCTTACAGAAAAGCACACAAATATGCTTACAAATGAAAGTGGCTTTGGAAGATACTGCAGTAAAGTACATGTTGATAGTATGCAGCACGTGGTTAACAGAAACAGGCCCAAGCACATGGCTGCAACTGTAAACCCTGCAATCCTCACAAGGAAACCCCGTAGTTCCAAGGTGTGCTCTGGAAACCGCACAGTCTCAGTGAAGCATAAGAGTGAGTCAAACAAACTCAAAGCACCTGCACCAAGCCAGTTTCATAGCCAACTGTTGTAACTGTGGAAGAAGTCATGAGACTAAAAGGGAAAAATGTTTAGCTTTTGGTCAGCAATGTCACAAATGCAATAAATGGAATAATTTCAAAATGTTTTGCAAATCACAGGGCACACATTCTTTCATTTAGAGGGAACACTCAAAGAAACAAGTTGATCAATTAGAAAGCTGCAATCCTACACTTTATGTTGATGGTGTGTCAGTGCTTCATGAAACAGTTAATGCAGTAGATTTAAGGCAAAGAATGAAGTATTTTGTACTTTCATGTTATTCTGCTAGAAGACGCTACAACACGTTATTTTATGTGGTCAAAAGGCACGTCCAGTCATTATTAGGGCTCAGAGACAGTTTGAAAATGGGACAACTTTTATTTAATAATGAAGTCCATCATTTCAGTTTGAAAGACCACTGTTCTAATTTCGCTCAGTATATTTTTTCTATCTATACTGATCCTTTTAAAGACAAACTAGGGAAGCTTCCAGTTGTGTACTCCATAAAATTAGACCCAGATGTCAGCCCAGTTGTTAGACCAGCCCTGAGAGTTCCAGTAGCTATGCAGTACAGAGTTAAAGCCGAGCTAGACAAAATGGTGCAGCAAGGTGTAATTTGTTCAGTCGATGAACCAACTGAATGGGTATCTTCCAAGGTGGTAGCTCATAAGAAAAGCTCAGATGATATCAGAACATGTATTGATGCATGAGATTTAAACAAAACACTAAAAAGACCTCATCATCCAATGTATACAGTTGAAGAAGTCACACCCCTGATGCCAAATACCACTGCTTTTTCTGTCTTAGATACAAAGAGTTCATTTTGGCAAATTTTGCTTGACAAGATATCCTCATTGCTCACTACGTTCAGTACTCCTTTTGGCAGGTACAGATTCCTCAGAATGCCATTTGGGATAAATTCTGCCAGTGAAGTCTTTCAACGTGCAATGGAGCAAATTTTTTCTGGGTACCCCTGTGCTATTTTAGAAGATGATATTCTAGTAGGAGGTAATGGTGAAGCTGAGCATGACAGAAACCTTGAGAACGTTCTGGAAAGAGCTCATCAAGTGAATCTTAAGCTGAATCCTAAGATGTGTAAGTTCAGGTTATGAGAAGTTACTTATGTTCGTCATTTGTTTACCAGCTCAGGCTTATGACCATACCCTTCCAAGCAAACAGCTATTCTTGAGATGCCCGCTCCAGACAATGTTCAAGCCCTGCAATGTTTTCTTGGCATGGTTAACTATCTAGGCAAGTTCATTCCAGACTTAGGCCAACTAGCAGCACCGCTTAGAAAGCTAACATGTAAAGATTTATCCTGATCATGGTTGGAACAATACCAAAGAGCATTTGATGTCCTGAAGCAAAGAATTGGCAATCTACAGATACTATGATGTTCACAAACTAGTTACTCTTTCCTGTGATGCTTTGAAATTTGGTCTTGGTGCAGTCATTCTTCAAGAGGGTTGCCTATGCATTCAGAACTCTAACCCAAACTGAAATGCAGTATGCTCACATAGAGAAAGAGCTTTTGGCAATTGTGTTTGCATGTTCTAAGTTCCATGATTATATTGATGGTAGACCTATTCAAAAGTCTTTGCAACAAGAGTATATCACTATCTTGTATTATGGCCACTCAGGAGCTGATTCTACAAAAAGGAGGGTGAGAAGCCTAGTGTTTTGGCCTTGTATGTCACAAGACATTGAGAGAGTACTTTCATCTTGTTCTGTATGCAACAGTACAAAGCTACATCAACAGAGGGAACCACTTCAGCTAAACCACATTCCTGAACTACCTTGGTCGACAGTAGCCACTGACATTTTCGAATGGAATGGTCAACATTACTTGGTGTTAACAGACACTTATTCTAATTGGTTTGAGATTGACCTTCTTCCTTAATCTAGCATCCAATACTGTCATTATAAAGATGAAGCATCATTTTGCAGTTCATGGTAGCCTGTACAAAGTTAGATGTAGAGATGGAAACAAGTTTGCTGTAGTAGAAACAGATGTTTCTACTGGTGGAAGATGAGGAGATGAAAAAAGGAGGCTGAAAGATGAAAAAAAAAAAAACGCAAAAAAGTGAAAAGGTTAATGTAAGTATAGCATTACTGAATGTGAACAACATGAAAAGTGATGTTAGAAGAATGATGGTGTCTGAATTGTGTGAAGAAATAGATATACTGTTCATTTGTTTGCTCGATATAAGATGTGCAGATAAAAAGAAAAGGATGGTATATGAGATGATGTGGAAAAGAAAAGTTTTGGGGAGTGATACATAGTTATTGTAGTACTATTAAAAAATGAAGACATTAAAATATTAGATAGAATCATGTTGGTAGCTGGAAGAGTTTTAGTGTGTGATATGAGAGGGGCAGAAGGTGTTTAGAATAGTGGTAGTGTATGCCTATACAAATGTAAGTGAAAGAAAAATGTCTGAAGAAATTCAAAGTTATGTGATACTAAACATGTCTATTGTGGTGGTAGACTTTAAATGTAACGGAAAATAAAAACAAAATGGACAATGCAGACTAAAAACTCCACTTTATTACCACTGATAGTGTAGATTCTCCCAGTCAGACTAAGCGCTTTCAACAAACACCTTGGCTTCTTCAGAGTTAATGAGAGTAAAAAAAACACACATTATAAATACATCATTAATTTAAAATCAGCCAATCAGCTTGTCCCACAAAATGCTCAACTTAGCAACTCTTTGCTAAACAATCAGTCCCTCAATATTCCATAAGTACTGTGTTCATTAAAAGCATTATTGCACTCCATAGTTTCTCAAATAAAAATACAAATACAGATATAAATTGTTTACACATTTCACCTACTGCATAATTTTTCAAACACCAGTTTGAATAAAAATAAAAAACTAACACATTTCAAAATATTACAAATATCCTTGTACATTCCTATATTTTACTAGCTCTCTGTTTTAAAACAGGCATAATGGATATGTTGTCATTTAAGCTGGGGGGGGGGGTGGCATTAAGCCTAACTTGCCAAATATATTCTTTTTCTTCCACCCTCAACCTATCATTGCCACCTCTATCACTTAAGGTAACTTTGTCAATCACAAAGAAGATAAACTTCTTAAAATTGGGGCAAACCTTACTATGGGAAAAGAGGGCATTATGTTCATCCCTCTTCCTGATGGCTCTAAGATGTTCTGATATTCTGTCTTTTAAGCTACGAGCTGTCTTGCCCACAAAGAAGCCTGAGCAGCCTATGCATGTTACAATGAATACCACCATATATGTATTACAACATCTACCAGCATCTACCTGGGCAGGGTATATGAGATGACAACATATCCATTATGCCTGTTTTAAAACAGAGAGCTAGTAAAATACAGGAATGTACAAGGATATTTGTAATATTTTGAAATTTTTATTTTTTATTTTTATTCAACTGGTGTTTGAAAAATTATGCAGTAGGCGAAATGTGTAAACAATTTATGTCTGTATTTGTATTTGTATTTTTATTTGAGAAATTATGGAGTGCAATAATGCTTTTAATGAACATAATACTTATGGAATATTGAGGGAATGATTGTTTACCAAAGAGTTGCTAAGCTGAGCATTTTGTGGGACAAGCTGACTGACTGATTTTAAATTAATGATGTATTTATAATGTGTGTTTTTTTTTTACTCTCATTAACTATGAAGAAGCCAAGGTGTTTGTTGAAAGCGCTTAGTCTGACTGGGAGAATCTACACTATCAGTGGTAATAAACTGGAGTTTTTAGTCCGCATTGCCCTTTTTGTTTTTATTTTCTGTTATTAATTGCTGCCCTTATGGGTTATTACATTTTTTGGTAGACTTTAATTGTAATTTAAGAAAGGAGAAATGGAAAACAACACAAGGTGTAAAAATGATGAGAGGAGTATAAATTAAGGTAACATGAGAACAGGTAAAGAGAGACGGCATATACTTATAATATGTTGTTTACAGATGATGTGAAATAAAGAAAAGATGGAATTAGAGAAACAAAGTTTTCAGATTATAGAGCTGTATTGGCAATGACAGGAGACTAGAAATATAACAAAAGAAAAAAATGGATGAAAAGACTCAAATGAAGAAATACATGAACGGAATGTCTTAAAAAAGAAAGAGTGCAATTGTGGGAAGATCATATAACAATGAAGCTGTTTTATGGCAGTGTGGCAAGGGCCCGCCTTACTCACAGGGCAACTAATTTGCGCAGTGAGAAGCATTTAGTTACTTAGGACTATTTAGGTCTACCTTACCATACTATAGCACCATGACTATTGCTGTTCAGACAGTATCTGGTTTGGTTGCTAGGCAGCATTGCTGGTTAGGTTAGCTACAGATTACACCAAGTAAGCACCCTTCCCTCACCTGATTGCAAACACCCTCCACACCTGAAACCATGGATGGGCACTTTCCTGCTATCTCTGCATCTGGCTTGGTGGGCATGGGCATCCTGAAGCAATGTAACATTTGCCTTACGTATATGGACAACCACTTAATTCTCGAACAAATAAAGTATGTAAGAGATGTAGTTACACGTTGACACTGGAGGCTAGACTTTCACATACAGACACAAAAAGCAGCAAAAAGACTGTGAGCAACTCACACACATTACACTCCGCACCAACAAAGGACCACACACATAGACCCACTATCCGGAGGCACTCACATGTAACTTACCCAAATTTCAAAGGCCTCTCATGTGCAGTCCTTAAAAACTCTTCATGCACAAAAACAAGACAATTCTCATTACAATATATGAAGCCACATCTCATTGTGTCTCAACTACCAAGCCCATAAGGGAAAACACTCCACAACCTAATATTCTGGTCATAGGAGACTCCATTGTGAGATATACTGATGTCCCTCCATCCCTGTTACCAGGGAGGATAAGGAGGAGGTTACAGTTAGTTGCCTGTCAGAGGCCAGAATCCACCAGATCACACAAGCAATCAGGTCACTTAACCCCAAGTACCAGTATGACTCGGTTACAGTCCATGTGGGTGTGAATGACTTGAGATGTACCTCCTTGGACTATATGAAAAGAACGTGATTGAGCTCTCAGAATATGTGTCACTGGCAGATATGAGTCTAGCATTGAACAGCATTCTACTGTCTCTAAGGATGATGCCACAATAACAGTAGAAAATGATCAACTTTAACAATTGGCTTAGCTACTGCTGTCGTTCCAAAAGGGTCCAATACTTGTCAGCCTGGGAAGACATGGCTGATAGGCCACACTGCTTTGCCAGGGATGATCTTCAACTGTCACCTCGAGGCTTTTGGCTATTGGCCAAAACATTGTCCACTCCTAGACTGCCTTTTTTAGACACACTGCAAAACAGACAAACAGGCAAACCTTCCAACATAACAAAAGCTACTCAGGAAAAGCTAATGGTATTACTGATCAGTTCTAGGAGTTTCAACAGAAACTGCACTCCCTGGAAGCTCTCCTTACCCTGCAGAATGCTGACATCTGTGCAGTTACTGAAACATGGTTTAAAGCTACAGAAAGCACTCCAGCAGTGAATAGCCATAACACCCTTCATACGTTCCAACCACCGACTGAACATGAAACAGCCAAAGGTGAAGGTGTATCTATCTACACAAAGGACAAGCACACCTCAAGGCTGGTCAAACAGTGTGACATGATTTAGATACTCCATGTCTAACTCCATGGGAAAAGTCCATTATCATATTCTTGCTAGCTACAGGTCCGCCACCGTGAACCTGAAAATCCATGTGCTACATACTTGAAGTTACTAGAATCACTCACTATCCAGCTCAATACCATATCGGGTGATTTTAACTACCCCTCTGTTAATTGGGAGGCATACGCAACCATTAACATGCAGGCTCAAAGATTTCTTGACTTTATAAATTCAAATGCCCTGGAGAGACCAGTCTGCAGTCCCACTAGGGGAAGAAATATCCTAGATCTGGTACTTACAAATATGAGAGAGTGCTGCATCCCCCCAGTGTGATGTCCTCACTGGTAAGATCAGGTCACAAAACAGTCTCCCTTCAAGTAAAGATAAAACCAGTCCCTCCCACGTAACCCCAAAAACTTTAATTACTTCTCTAAAGGAAATTACCCCCTAGTAAGTGATGGCATAGCAAGTTTCCAATTTTCCCCAAATTCAGAAAACACAGAAACCTATGCAGAGGTGTACACAAAAGCCCTGCATGACCATATAAACAACTCCACAGAAAAGGCAGTAACAGACCAAAATTAACCCAGGTCAAACCGCAGAAACAAGCCACCCTGGTGAACCCCTGGTATTAATAGGTTGTACTGCAAAATAAATCTAAACAAGTACATCAGGGAACTAGTCAAGTCTCAGAAAGCAGACTTTGAGGTAAAAGCAGCCTCCAAAGCTAAGGATAACCATAAGGCATTTTTCAGTTATGTCCACAATCTTGAGGGCAACACCCAACAGTGTGCGGAATTAGTTATAGAAGGCATCACCTATACTCAGCCTGAAGATATAGCAAATCTTCTGACTGACAAATTCAGCTCATATTTCACCTCCTCATCACCCCCAGTTCTCCCCCAAGAAATAGATTCATAGGTCGGTACTAGGCTATTGGTCCTAGGGCCTATATAAGCCTAGCCAAAAAAATATCCTGGCTTTCGCCACCCAAGAAAATCATTTACCTGTGCCCCTGTTAAGCAGAGCCACAGAAGTGATCCCCGGGGTGAATTTCCTATTTCACATTTAATCATCAAGATTTTTCTTGAAGAGTGCTAATGAGGAGTTTTGTTTGATATAGATAGGTAGTTTGTTCCAGAGTATGGGAAGTCTCTGGGACAGGAATCTATCCCTCCAGCATGTTCTGTTTAATCTATCCCTCCAGCATGTTCTGTTTATTGTGGTGGCAAGGTTTAGGTCCCTAGAGCATGTAACACAGAGGGATTGGGATTTCTTTAAGTGGAGCATGTCCAACAGCTCTGGGTTTGACATAGCTTTGTATGTTAGGCAGAGATCGCCTCTGAGTAGGCGATATGCGACAGAGTAAAGCTGGAGTTTTTTGAGACGGTCTGCGTAGGGCATCTGTTTGAGGCTGGTAATCCTCTTTGTGAGGTATTTCTGCAGCCTTTCCAGTTGTTGTAGATGCCTTGTGAGGTACATACCAAAAGGGGTGTTGCAGTCTATAATGGGTCTAATGAGTGATGAGTACAGGGGAACAATGACCTCTTTTTCCCTGGATGAGAAACCTTTTGTGATGAGGTGTGCCACACAGAAGTATTTCCTGACTACTGTGGCGATGTGATTATCAAAGGAAAGACTACTGTCCACCTGTGTCCCAAGGTCTCTTATCACACTTTTGGTGTTAAGTAGACTAACGCCTATGTGGTAGCTCATGGGTACAGAGTTTTTACCAAAAGGGATGACAATGCACGTTTTGGCATTGAGCTTGAGGCCATGGCTTTGACACCAGGCATCTGTCTCAGTGAGGCCCTTTTGTAGGATGCCCACATTGTTAGGAGTTTTGATTATGGCTCCTAGTTTGCAGTCATCTGCTAACTTCATTAGACAAAGACCTTCTGTGTTAGCCTGTACTTCAGAGAAGTAGAAACCAAACAGGAGAGGACCCAGGACTGAACCCTGTGGTACTCCACTTGTCACTGGTCTGAAGTCAGATTTGGAGTCTGCTACTTTCACAGTGTGGGTTCTGTCAGTGAGCCAGATGGCAATCTATCTTGTGACATAGGGATTTATACCTAGTTTAGTGAGTTTATCTATAATTTATTTCAGAGTGGGGGATGGTGTTGAAAGCCTTGGCGAGATCTAGATAGGCTGTGTGAACCACCTTACCCTCATCTATGGCTTTGGTGACTGCTTCAAAGTAGTCTATCAGGTTTAGGAGACATGATCTGCCTTTTACAAACCCAAACTTGGTGGGGTCCAGAGTTGGGAGATTACCAATGTCTTTGTTTATAAGTTCCATGATGATACGTTCCATGGTTTTGCAGACCAGGCTCGTCAGGCTAATGGGGTGGTAGTTCCCAGGGTTCATGGTGGATCCCCCTTTGTGGAGTGGAATAACTGTCTCTGTGCAGCATTCAGTGGGCACAAAGCCTGAGGTAAGGCTATGATTGAACATGGTACTTAGGTGGGGTGCCAGTTCGTTCTGTAACTCGTGTAGAATGCAGCCTTGGATGTTGTCAGGTCCCATGGATGCTGTGTTCTTGGCTTTGGAGAGTGTGGTTTTTACCTGTGCAGCCATGATTACAGGAACTTTGCATTCTTCCAGTATAGAGATGGGCCCTTTAGGGAGTGAGAGGGGGGTAAAGTTAGCACTGAACCTATCTGCCAGGATGTTGGCAATATCAGTTTGTTCTGTATATTTAGTGCCATTGTGCTGTAACTCAGAGCAGATCTGAGTATTGCCATTGAGATTCTTGACATAGCTATATAATGCTTTGTGGTTGTCTTTAGAAACAGTGGTGATTTTGTTTTCGTAACTAACTTTGGAGGATTTTATGAGGGATCTCAGCTTTTTACTCAGGCTGACCAGGGAGTTTCTCCAATCATGGGAATTTACTCTTTTTTGCAGCAGTTTATTTCTTCTGTTGTTGAGTTTGTTTATGGCAGGGGACCACCGGATTGGCTTCCTTTTTTTGGAGGATAGCATCTTGGCTCTTTTAGGGATAGCACGATCCATGCTCTCGTGTAAGTGCCTATAAAGTGCATTTGTACAGGATTCAGCAGTCGTACCTTTATTGTCCATCTACATGGGTGTCGTGAAGTTTGTCACTTCTGTCTTAAGAAGCATGAATTTGGTTTTGGAGAAATTTTTTATGGTGGTTTCCCCAATGGCGGATAGGAGTGGGATGTGGATGTCTAGGGTGATTAACTTGTGGTTGGATCTGACCAACAAGAAATTGACCTCTGGTGCGGAACACCGGTCACCCATGTTGGTAATGACCAGGTCTAGGATATTGCTGCCCCTGGTGGGGGTGTGTATAAATTGATCCAAAGCATTGGAATTTATGAATTCCAGAAAACGTTGAGCAAAAGAGTTGGCACATGAGTAGTTTTCCCAGTTAATGGTGGGGTAGTTAAAATCGCCCATTATTAGGGTGTTAGGTTGTACCCTAAAATTTTCCTATGTATCAAGAAATTAGGAGTGGAAATCCTGGGGCATGGTGGGGGATCTGTAACAAGCTACAATTTTGGATTGTGGTCTTGCCCAGAGTTAGTTGCACTTGGATAATCTCGGATGTATTATGCTGAGCAACTAGCCTGGAGGTGTGGATATCCTTAAAGAATATGGACACGCCTCCGCCTTTAGTGTTTCGGTCCAGGTTAGGTGGCCGAAAGGTGTGGTATGAATTATAGCCTAGTAATGCAGGGGTACTCTCTGGACCCTTGAACCAGGTCTCTATCACTGCACAACTCCACTGCCAATTACCAGTAAAGAATAGGTTGCCACTATATTCTCTAAAGTAAAAACATCACTTTACTGGAGCATCGCTATATACCAGGTTGCCTCTTAAAAAGCGTAAATCAGGACTTATCAGGCCCATTACGATCTCTGCTTTACGCCTCCACTCTGTTTGTCCTGATAAAGTGGAGGACAGCAGCAGTCATCCCTATGCATAAAGGGAAATGATCTACTGACCCAGGAAATTACAGACCCATATGTTTGACTAGTCTTATATGTAAGGCCATGGAAAAAATAATCATGGACCTGATAAATAATGACATAGGAAGCCTCCAAATACTGGACCCAACTCAATTTGGCTTTCTCTAGGGCAGGTCATGCCTACTCTGGATTTTTTTGAGAAAGTCACTAAGGCCACAGATGAGGGTTAAACAGTACATACTGCCTACCTCGACTGGTCCAAAGCACCTGACATAATTCCCCATTCAGGTATTATAAATAATCTCAGAAAAGTGGGCATAAATTCCTATGTCACCAGATGGTCAACCAACTTTTTCATGGACAGGACACGTGGTTAAAGTGGGTGAATTCAGATCCAGCAAGAGGCCAGTTACTAGTGGTGTGCCACAGGGCTCACTGCCGGGACCACTCCTGTTTGGAATATACTTCTCTAATGTCAAGGCTAATGTGGAAGGCTTCTGGTTAACAAAGTTTGCCGATAATTGCAAGCTGGGAGCAATCACTGAATCCCCCAATGATGTAGATAGCCTTCATCAGGAGGATCTAGATCAGACAAATGTTTGGTGCCAGAACCATGGCCTAAAACTAAATGCAAAAAATGCATTATCATACCCTTTGGGAAGACAAATACCCCTGCAAATTACAGCATCAGTAGCACACCCCTAAGAGTAGACACAGAGGTGATAGATCTAGGTACACAGATAGACAGTAGCTGGAACTTTGAATGTCATGTGTCTACAGTGGTGAGGGTTATTCTATGTGGCACAACTTATAAGTAAAATTATGGCATCCAGATCCAAGGAAATTAGAGTCCCTCTGTAATCAGCCCTCATTAGAACAATAATCAAGTACAATGCACCATTTGGCATGTACTTGACTAGGCAGTTACAGAAGTTGAAGTGACCTTATTAGGGTTCAACCAAACACCCTAATAATGGGCAATTTCAACTACCCCACCATTAACTGGGAAAACTACTCATGTACCAACTCCTTCGCTCAACGCTTTCTGGAATTCATAAATTCAATGCAATGGATCAACTCATCCACACCTCCACCAGGGGCAACAATATCCTAGACCTAGTCATTACCAACATAATTGACCGGTGTTCGACCATAAGCTAATCACCCTAGATATCTGCAACCCCCCCCCCCCCCATCCACCATTAAGGAAACCACAGTAAAAAATTTCTCCAAAGCCAACTTCATGCTTTTCAAGACAGAAGTGGCGAATTTCATGCATTGTCATCCCCTTTGGTAAAAACTCTGTACCCATGAACTACCACATAAACGGCAGTCTACGTAATGCCAAATGTGTGATAAGAGACCTTGGGACCCAGGTGGACAGCAGTCTCTCCTTTGATAATCACATTGCCACAGTAGTCAGGAAATCCTTCTATGTGGCACACCTCATCACAAAAGGGTTCCCATCCAGGAAAAAAGAGATCATTGTTTCCCTCTACTCGGCACTCATTAGACCCATTATAGAGTACAACGCCCCTTTTGGAATGTACCTCACAAGACATCTGCAGCAGCTGGAAAGGCCACAGAAGTACCTCACAAAGAGGATTACTGGCCTCAAACAGATGCCCTACAATGACAGTCTCAAAAAACTCCAGCTTTACTCTGTAGCATATCACCTACTCCGAGAAGATCTCTGCCTAACATGTAAACCTATGTTAAACCCAGAGCTGTTGGACATGCTACACCTAAAGAAATCCCAATCCCTCCGAGCTACATGACGATTGGATGGAAGAAAGGAAATTCACCCCGGGGATAACGTCAGTCGCCCTGCTAGACAGGGGTCCAGGGAAGTAAATAGTGTGGGAAGAAATAGCCAGGGAATTGTTATGGCTAGGCTTGTATAGGCCCTAGGGCTGATAGCCTAGTACCAACCTATGAACCTACATGCTCTAGGGACCTAAACCTTGTCACTACAATAAACAGGACATGCTGGAGGGATAGATTCCTGTCCCAGAGACTTCTTATACTCTGGAACAAGCTACCCATCTATGTCAAGCAAAGTTCCTCATTAGCACTCTTCAAGAAAAATCTTGATGAATGGATGGGAAATAGGAAATACACCCCGGGGATCACTTCTGTGGCTCTGCTCGACAGGGGCACAGGAAATTAACTTTCTTGGGGGACATAAGCCAGGGACCCTTGTTGGCTAGGCTTACTTAGGCCCTTGAGCCGATAGCCTAGTACCTACCTATGAATCTATGAACCTCAGATGTTCCTCACACAGAAAATACAGGGTGTAAACAACATGTTTTATGCGGACAGACTAAAAGCCCTATTGCTATACTCTGCCTCCTACTGACTGTTATGGGGTGACCTATGCCTGACCTACAAGGCACTCACAAATCCGGCCTTGATGGAGCTGCTACACATCCGCAAGTCAAACAGCACGAGGGTCACCCAATCTAGGGATATAAACTAGATAGGTATTTGTCTCACCGATTTCCCCTTCTTTGGAACAAGCCTCCTATTCACATTAAACAGAACCCTTCCTTGGCCCTCTTCAAATGCAGTTTGAATGAATGAATGGGGAATTGCAGATTCATAGCTAGGGTAGTGCCTATGTCCCTTAATAGACAGCGGCAATCTGTAAGATACTTAAGGCATAGGCACAAATCCATGCCATGCTCTTGCCCCTAGAGGCCATATATTGGATAAAATTGGGTTATTTTTGCTCTGCTTGTAAGGACTCTTAAGCTGTTAGCTTAGTAATCTCCTATGAATCTATGAAAGTGGTGGATGGTGTATAAAGAAAAGTTTAAAAATAGAGCACTGGAAAAAGGAAAACATGATATAATAAGTAAAAAGAAATCTGCGAACGAAAAGTAAAGAAAGGGGCAGGAGAATGTCTTAATGAAGAAGAAGAAAGATACAGAAAGTTATATACTCCCCCACCTGTCTGTCCCACAAAACATACCAGAAATTGGCTTGCCTCCTGCTATTGCATGACCACATCCTAAAAGCACTATGAAAAGCTAAAAACACTGCATTGATGGGCCCTGCATTTTAAATAGCATAAAGTATGATTTGAAAAAAGGCAATAGAGGGAAATTTGTTACAAGAAAAATATAAAGGTATGTGGATGAGTTGTGGTAATAAAAGGTAAAGATAAATAAGAGGTTTAAGAAGAGAATAAAATATGAAGGAAAATAAAGACAAGGAAAACTGATATAATAAAGTGCAAATGGAAAGGAAAGACTTGTATAAAAATAATGAAAGTGGGCTATTATATTGATCCTTGGGGAAAAATGGAGGGGTAAATACAAGAAAACAAAAAAAAAAAAAAAAAGCCAGAACTGATATGAATCCTTTTTTTTGTTTGTTTTTGAATGCAACTGATTTTCTGTGGGTTTATTATTGATAAATTTCAGTAACTGGCTAGTAAGTGCACTGCCTAGATGCCAGGAATAAAGAAATACAGAAAACCTGGAAAAAAATCAGTTACAAAAAGTGAGGAAGAAAACACTGACTGGGGAGAGTTCTGCAGTTGTTCAGCAAAAAGCAATGCAACCTTCGTACATGACTTTCAATAACCTACAGGAAGATATAAGACAACTGCATACAGACCTGGTTAAAATAAACAAAACACTGATGGAATATACCAACACAAACAACAAAAGGCTGGAAAAAATGGAAGAAGCTGTAAACAGATATTCAGATAAGATGATAAAGCTGCAAAAAACAGAGGTTGAAATAAAGAAAAGGCTGGCTGAATATGAGACTGCTCAGGAACAGATGTTTCAAAAAAATAATAGAATTATAGATTAATTGTTTGTCTTTTCGGCTTTTCTCGGTTAGGGGTCGCCACAGTGGAACTCTGGTCCGCTAACAACTGGCAATCGATTTTTATGGTGCCAAGTTGCCAGCCCAATGCCCAACCTTCAGCGAAGGCACGCCCATTCACGCATGTTTTTTGGAGGCCACTCGACTGCAGGGAGGAGAATTATAGATTAATTAATTAATTATAATCACAGTCTCTTTAACTGATGGCAGGTGTGTACCCAAGAAGACTGAATGTTGTAATTAAAGCAAAAGGTGCTTCAACAAAGTATTAGTTTAAGGGTGTGCACACTTATGCAACTAGCTTATTGTACATTTTATATTTTGTATATTATTTCCCCTAACAGATCTGTTTGTTTTTCAATTGAATTGTACATGTTATAGGTCACATTAAAGGTGGGAAAAGTTTTGAAATGATTACTGTGGTCTCATTTTTTTATATCACAAAAACCTGGCATTTTAACAGGGGTGTATACACTTTTTATATCAACTGTATGTTACAGGAGACACACACAGAAAGAAATGAACATGTGAATTTGATAAAGAAAGGTTTTCAGCATGGTTATTTAGCAGAATACCTCGGACAAAGGAAAATAGGAGTACTTATATTAATTGCAAGAGGAGCTCCAATAGTGATAGAAGAGGATAAAAAAGATAATAATGTCAGATTTGTAGTGCTAAGAGGCTACTGGCAAGGCAGGAGGATTACACTGGCATGTGTTTACATTCCACCTAAGAGCTTAAGAAAATTCTGGGAGAAATAATCAGTTTTCAGCAAGGAATATTACTTATAGATGGGTACTGGAACTTGACTTGCAGCAGTGAGGATGTCTGGGGGGGGGGGGTCCAGAAGGGAAAATATAACAAAGAAGGGTAGATTTTTGAATACATTTATTAAAATATTTGGCATGGAAGATGTGAATTCAGTAATAGGAGTTCAGAGTGATTTTACATATTATTTCCCAAGACATAAAAACTGAGCTAGGCTAGACAGAATTTATATTTCACAGGAACATGTGCATTTAATTGAAGGTCTTGATACCTACCCAATAACTATTTCAGATCACGTGCCAATAATAGCTAAAATAAAACCACATAGTTATGAAATAAAAATTAGACATTGGCACTTTCCCACCTATCTGTGGAAAAGAGAAGAATTTAAGGAATGGGTAGTGGAGATTATTCAGTAGATGTTAGAGGGGATAGAAATTTCTTCTGAAAATATAGCTAGTGAGTGGGATACTGAGTTTAAAATGGGGTGGAAATAAAAGAAAAGGAGCTATAGTTAAGAAGTAACAAGAATTATTTAGAGGGACCGACAAATGTTAAAGCACTGCAGAATAGGGGAATATCACAGAACAAGAAGAGGACCACCTGCAGAATGCTAGGCAGAAAATAAGGAATTACCTGGATAATATGCACAAGCTTAGAAAAATTGCTGTTAAACAGCTGTGTTTTTATAATACCTCTAGAGCACAAAACCTTTTAGCACAACGACTCAAGCAATAGAAATTAGAAAGGGCTGTCTCCAAACTTAGAGAGCTTATAACAAAGAAGATAACAGGAGATCCTTTAGAGGTATTAGAAATATTTTGGAAATTCTAAAAGAGTCTCTATAAAGCAGAGAAATATAAAAATCAAGAACAGATACAAATGGAACTGTTTATGGAAGAATCAAATATGCCAAGGTTAGAGGTAGATGAGGCTCAATTAGTAACAATTAGGAGAGGAGGAGACAAGATAAAAATTGTGATGTATAATCAATCTACAGGAAAATCCCCAGAAATAGATGACATTCCTGTGGAAGTTTGGAAGATGGGAGGAAAAAACTGATAAAGATCAATGGAACATTTTATTTAACAGTATCTTAAGAGGAGAAGTACCACAGTCCTGGAGGAAAGCAGTGGTAACTATAATACTTAAGGAAGGTAAGGATCCATCAGATCCAACTTCATACAGGCCCATTTCAGTACTAAACCATGATTATAAAATCTTCATGGCTATAATAGCTAAAAGAATGGCAAAAGTAATGCCAAAACTGATAGATATGGATCACTGTGGTTTTGTGGAGGGGAGGCAAACATTTGAGTACATTAACATAACATAGACGATACAGAGGGAAGCAGAATGTAAGAAAATACCATTGCTGTTGGTGGGTCTTGATGCAGAGAAAGCATTTGACAGAGTAAACTAGGACTTTATGAGCAGGCCAAGGAAGCATTTGCATTTCCTGAAAAAATTATAAGGCTGATTAGGGGAATATATGAGGGATCAGTGGCGAAAATTAAAGTGAGTGAGGTCCTCTCTGACAATTTCTGCTTGAGCAGAGGAACCAGGCAGAGGTGTTCTCTTTCCCCTTTATTATTTGCATTATATTTAGAACCATTGGCAAAGAAAATAAGGGATTCAAAATTCAAGGATATAATTGTTATGGTAGTCAAGAAAAGCTGGCTTTATTTGCAGATGATATTATTTTGTACCTGACAAAACCAGAAAACATTACAGTGTTGTGGAACATTTTGAGACAGTTTCAGATCTTTTCGGAATACAAAATTAATGAAGCTAAAACAAAGGCAATAGCAGTAAATTATGTGCCCACAGATGAACTGGTTTAGGAATACCCATATTTATGACGACATGATAAAATGAATGAGTGTGAATTAAAAATTATTCTAGTGTGGCAGCTAAGGATATGTGGGAAGAAACTAGACAAAAGATAATACAAAAAACTGAGAAAATGGAAGCTTTGTTACATGGATATGGATAGTAAGATACAATCAGTTAAAATCTATTTAGTCCCTTTAGTGTTATACACAGGTCAGGCATATGTTTATCAACCAGAGGAGAACTTGTGGTTATCAGTTAATAAAGAGGTGAAGGACTTTATCTGGGATGGGAAGACGACAAACGTAGAGTGGAATAATCTTATTCTTAAATAGCTGAAAGGCTTAGGTGGTGCTGAGATGTGAAGAAAAATGTGAGCCGATAAAATCCAATAGGTTATAAAACAGATTTATTAAACCAAAGATAAAAAACAGTTAAATGAACAAAATATCAAGTGCTTTTGTCTCCTACAATAGGAGACTTTAGATAAAGAAATATAAAATGATAGACGGAAGAATTTGTAATAGTTATATTATTGAAGATACAGCCTGCAAGCCTAACAATGTCCACTATGGGTACTATACATGCGCATTAATATAGTACTTTTGATTTTAGTCACAATATCTTGAAAACATATTTCCTTAATTTGAAATATTTTATAAATAATGCCTGTTGGCCATTTGCTTTGAAATATTTTGTGAATAATGTTTGTTGACTGTTTTTCTTTTGAATTGTCAAAAATATGTTTCTTTTCTTGATTTGGAGCCTTTCTCACCAGACCTTTGCTGGAAATGGGCATTTCAGTTCCAAGAAGTACTTTCCTGGTAAACAATAGCAAATAAATTGTTTTTTTGGATTGTAGTAAAACTGAATGGTTTTTAGACATTATTCAAAAATGTTTATGACTGGAAATATTTTAAAACATGTTGCTGTATGGGAAATATAAGGTTGGGAGTGAAAACGAAATTGAAAAAAAAATGGGATAAAATTTTGTTCATTGCTATCTGGTGTTATGGAAAGAAGATGTGAAGAACTGCTGCATGAAAAAAGAAAATATGATGAAGTAATATGTGGTACAAAGAAATGATTATGGTGGAAAGGGTGGTGGGTTAAATGAATATGTAATGTGTTTTATTAAGATGTGTAAATTGAGATTCAAAGTGTAAATATAATGAATGTATAAATAAGAAAGAAAAATGGGAAAGTATTCATATAATAAAGCAACTCCTACACTATTCAATGGGTGCTGTGGTCTTTTACATACACTTGAGCTATCACCAGCTCAAGCAAATAGGATCTCAGATTATTATCCCAGTTGAAGAAACACACACTCAGGAGAGCAACACTCCCACTGTGCTGTAGTGGAGTGTCAGCAATCCATCTACCTGGTGTGGGAACGGATTGTACAGCCTTGTGCACCAAAGACGAGTTTGCTGTTCACTGTGCCACTGACAGTGATGTTACATTTTTGATGGCTATGATGTTAACATTTTTGTCAGCAGGGTCGCAGCCAGGATTTTTGGAACTTTACTCAGTGTCCTGAGTATAACTTCACCCAAGTGTAACCTTCCCTAGTAGAGGCATTAGGCTATTATTATTACTATTACTAAAGGATACATTTTAGACCCACGGTGGTGTTGCTGCGGTAGCGTTGTCGCCTCATAGTAAAACACTGTCCGGTTCAATTCTCAGCTAAAGCGTCTTCTGCGTGGAGACATGCGTGAATGGGCGTACCTTCGTTGAAGGTTGTGCGTCAGGGCTGGTAACTCTGCACGTAAAAATCAACTACCAATCATTAGCGGACCGGAGTTCCGCTGTGGCGACCCCTAACCGGGAAAAGCCAAAAGACACAACAACTAAAGGATACATTTTATAGATCAGACCTTGTCTTGTATCAGTACAGTTTCATAAAGGCCATGTACTTGGACCAGTTTTCTATAGTATTTTTTTCTTATTTTCAAGTATATAACAAATGAATGGTTGTAAACTATGAAGATGATACAAAATAGGCTCTGTTATTAATTCAAATGAAGATTCCACATCTTTGGACGATGACTTACTTATATTAACTATTTCTTTATGTCTAAGAAAGTATAGCCTCATGGTTGATATCCATAAACAAAAAGTGATGTACTTTGGCTCTGCAAAGATTTCTCAGTCTCTTTTGCTATACAACAGTTGTAAAGATTGTCAGGAACTTAAAGATTTGGGCATATATGTAAGCAATAGTTTATCCTTTAGTGATAATGTTGCTGATGTTACAGTAACAGCTTCTAGAATTTCTTATCTCATTTTGAAGTCTTTTGCAAGCAGGTGCCCAACCACACATAGAATTCTAAAACTTTCAAGTCTGATGTTTTACTGTGCAAAATATCATGTTCTGTTCATATACCAGGGACAAGGTTTTGTCACTAGAGTGTGTACAGTGATTGACTGAGTTTCCTTGATCTACATTCTGTAACCTACAGACACATCAGAGACAGACTGTGTTTAGCCTTCACAGCCCTAAATGACCCAGTTTTAAGATCATTATTATGTCTTGAAATCTAAGATAATGATTAGGAAGAACAATTTGAGTGTTAAGATTCCCCACTTTCTAAAAGAAGTCGGTTTTTGATTCCTTCTTTGTTGGGTATTACGTGGTGTAGTGCCATAATGTCTTTTAAAACAGATTTTTGAGTTGGCTGTAAACAGGGTTGCCAACCATCCAGAATTCTTCCGTACTGTCCAGAATTAAGGGAAACTGTCCGGAAGAACGGAAAATGCCTGTGTTGTCCGGAAAAAATGGTGGACTGTGCACATTTTCATTTAGTTTAAAAAAATTACATTTTATTTTTTAGGGGCGTTCTTTAAGAACGCCCTTTGCGTCCGGGTGCAGATGACGAAAACAGTGTCTTTGCGACTGTTTACGTCTGTCTACTCACTGTCTTCCGCACGCGCAGAATTTAAATTATAAAGAAGATGGACTGTATGCTGAAAATCCCCAGGCAAACACGAGTCCGGCTGGTGTTTGCTCTGAGTTTTCTCTAATCCAACACTGCGGCACATGTAAGTTCTGTTTTTTTTTTTTCCCCTCAGCTCATACTGTGTTGTATTTTAATGGGGCAGGGTGCTGCAGTCCTGAATATGTCCTCCTATGATGCCTAGTAGTAACTATGAACCTGTTTTCAGTTTGCCATCCTATTTCCTATACCATTTTTCAATTCTTTAAGGGCAGCATGCATTGATTTGTAGATGAAACACTGAAATATAAAATTGTTTGCTAGCAGCTACTTTTCATTAGTTGCAGATCTCTTTAATGTGGAATTTAGATGATGTTTTACTTCTGCACTCTGCAAAGATTGTGCATATTGACTGATATTGGTGGATTGTAATGACATAAGTATGAGTGGCCATTTATGGTTGAAATGTTCTGAATTGGGCAGTTTTGTCATTATTGGTTCATGTGTTTTGTTTCAATGCTTACTGGCAAAATGTTTACAACTATAAATTTCACACACAGTCTAACAAGTGGTGCTGTTACTGTCATCACATCATCACTGTCAAAAATAATAAGGCTTGTTGAGGGCAATGTGTTTGTGTGTGTCTAAAAGCTGCAAGTTGAACGTTAGCCATATGTTTTTCATTCGCTTATCAATGAGAAATCAGAAGTATACAGAAACGTATCTACCATTTTTGAGAGGTAGGTGGTATATGAAAAGAGCACCTATAGCATTACTTCTGCCTGATTACTGATGAGGCTTGTTGAGCAGCAGTGTCTGTCAAAGAGCAATATGACTATCTTATTTATGTGAAGACTTCACTGTCACATCTGATGTACCCTCTCTAAAGGGGCATGCATAGTCATCTGGGACAGTATGTATGTGGGTGTTTTATTCTCAAGTACCCTATTAGAACTCTCTGGATTTTTAATGTGAATTGGTTTAAGGGAACTAACATATGGCCATTTTCATACGGTTAACATATCCAACATTTTAGAGGATTGTGTTGCCACAGCCTGGCAATATATGCTATTTAAGTATATCAGTAATATGCCAGTTTTGTTTCATTAGAGATTCTACATGAGCATGAGCATACCAGTCTTAAAGTTGTGATGGCTGCTAATTCATGTCTGCTAGCTGTTATTATGTATTAAAACTTAATACAATCAGGAAAGTGAATCAAAGAACTTTTGCTTGGCTTTAAAATGTGTGCAAAGGGCCTATGATTTGAAAAAACCCAAAGGTAAACTTAATCCACCACTGGCCAGATGCATTTTCTTTGAATGTAGGTTTCAATGCTGTTTCAGTGAATGTGAGTTTTAAAGGCAAAGAAGTATTAAAGCTATGTCTGTTTATGAGAGACTGTACTGCTTGTTTAGCAAATGGTTATTAGTGTTTGTGCTGTAAAATTCGAAATAAAAGTTTTACATTAAATACAAGTATCTGTAATCATTGTAGAAGTAAAGCTGAAAACAGTATGGGCACAGAGTTTTGAACAGTATTTATGGCAACTGGGGAGAAATGGAGAGATAGCCAAGTAATGGGACACCGGAGTACAACAAACAGTTTAAAGGAAGAAGGAAAATGTCATCACCAGCCAAGGACTGTATAGATAATTCAAGTTAAGAAGTATAGTTAACACTTCTAATAAATCCGGTGTAACTAACAGAATACCATTTCACCAAATACCCTTCTGTGGGTAAGATGCCCTTTATGGTATTTAGCAGAATGATCATCTCTGTTGTTCACTGACTTGCTGACAGCCTAAGAACCTGCATTCTAACACCCTTGTAACATTAGACATAAAACATTCACTTACAGTCGGATTACAAAACAGCTTCAAGTATGCAATGCATGTGAAATCTGATGAATTCTGTAAACACTATGCAAACACTGCTGCTGCATCATAACCTTGTGGAGGTTTTTCCTTCAGTTGGTGCTCTTTCAACAGAAACACTGCATTCTAAAATTCAGCTGCAGTTACTGAAGGCATTATATATAAAAATGCTTACACCATCAAAATACATAGCCTGTTTTGTAAATTTCTCTCTCAACAACTGGTGCCATTTTCAAATAGCCTTTTTGTCCTTATGAAGGGAATTTTCTCTGCCTCCTGATTGCTGTTCTCAAATTCCCATTGGGCACACCTGACTGACTAACCCTGATCTCCCACCTTTCTGCAACTTCCTCGTGGCAAGAAATACAGAACTTCAAGTCTAACCTGCAGGGAAACTATTAGTATCAGTAATCTTCCTAGTGTACTAGTTGCTGTTCTCAAATTCCCAGTGAGCACACTTGACTGACTAACCCTGCATAACGAGATCGCTCACCCTTCTGCAACTTCCTCGTGGCAAGAAATATAGGACTTCAAGTCTAACCTACAAGGAAACTATTAGTTTCAGTAATCTTCCTGGTGTACTAGTTGCTGTTCTCAAATTCCCAGTGAGCACACCTGACTGACTAACCCTGCTTAACTAGATCTCCCACCCCTCTGCAACTACCTCGTGGCAAGAAATACAGAACTTCAAGTCTAACCTGCAGGGAAACTATTAGTATCAGTAATCTTCCTGGTGTACTAGTTGCTGTTCTCAAATTCCCAGTGAGCACACCTGACTGACTAGCCCTGCTTAACTAGATCTCCCATCCCTCTGCAACTTCCCCGTGGCAAGAAATATAAGACTTCAAGTCTAACCTGCAGGGGAAACTATCAGTTTCAGTAATTTTCCTGGTTTACTAGTTGCTGTTCTCAAACTCCCAGTGAGCACACCTGACTGACTAACTCTGCTTAACTAGATCTCCCAGCACTCTGCAACTTCCCTGTGACAATAAATATAAGACTTCCAGTCTCACCTGCAGGGGAAACTATTAGTTTCAGTAATCTTCCTGGTGTACTAGGCAAGTTTATGTGTAGTGAAACACTTTAGTGCTTATTTAACTACTGGCATGCTCACTAATTCAAACAAAAATTGTTTGACCCACCCTCCCCCTGAACTTTTTCCCCTTTATCTTTTTAGCAACTGTTAACACCAAGAGCTGTACAAATGTACAGAACTAATATGCAGCAAGTGTTAGTTTGTTATTACCTGCATAAGATTCTTACCTCAAGGAACTGCCTACTCTTAACTGTTCCACTGTCTTGCGGCACATATTGCTAACTGATTGTTTCTACTGTGGTTTGGCAAGCTGCCTCTTTCTGCCCGCTCCTTCCGCCATTGCTTCACTCAGGCTCACTCCGCTCCCCTACCCTACCCCCATTCCCATTCACCCCCATATTAATTACCTTTGTAACTAACCATCTTAACTCCACCCCCCCTAATCTCCAACGCCCTGTACTGCCCAACCAATCACAACCTGCCCCTCTTAAAATAACCCCTCTCACCTCTCAACTCACTACACCTAACTCCTCCTACCCTTGCTTACTGCTCTGATCCCCCCTGCTCTAGCTGACTATTACCATACACCTTCTCTCTGTCAAACATCTACCCCCTTTGTATGCTCTTCATCCTCCATTATGTCCCTCCTTCTTTTCTTACCCTTCCTTCTTCCCCTAAGCAACTTCACTTCCTACCACATCCAGCTAAACCTACTCCCCTCTTCTCCCACCTCCTCTCATAACACAATTGACACCAGCAGCCACTACACCTCTCCCTTTTCTCCGCCACTCTTCTCATGTACCAAATTCCATCTTCCCAAAATCAAACTGTCTCCAAAATTCCCCTCATACCTCAGAATTAAACAGAAATTTCACTCACTCTACCCCTTTACATCACTTGTCTTCCTCCCACTAAATACCCTTCAACTCTCAGGTGATAGTCACCCAAACCCTGGCCCACACTCTAATTCATCAAGTCCTGACTATACCTAACTTCACCCAGCTGAATTCATTATTGACAACTGCAAACTCAACAATCATAAAACTCTAACCATAGTCGCCATCTATATACCCCCTGGAGAGAACATATCTTTTTTAGAACAAATCCTACAGTGGATGTCTGATAATATACATCATGAAACAATAATACTAGGTGATGTTAACATCAATTGGCTCACCCTCATCTCTAACTCTCCCACCGCCAGCAGAAACCTACACACCCAACTTAACTTATCTCTTCACCCACTTTTCTTCATAAACCCACAAATACCTGCACTATCTTGGATCGGATACTTGTCTCTAAGCCTGACCTCTGTCACTACTCAGAATCTCTACCAGACTCAATCAGTGACCACTCAGCTATATGTGTCCAAAGATTCTCCCCCACCTTTCTAGACCTCATAAATTTAAAGAGTGCTGAATGCTTACTAACTTGCAACTTGGATATATTCAATAATTCTCTCTCTGGTATTGACTGGTCTTTCCTCTCTTCCCTACCTTTAGATGAAGCTGTCCTTCAGTTCAACTCCATCTTCCTAAACATTCTGAACTCCCTTGCCCCTCCCTGAACTGTCAGAGTCAAATCACAGCGTTCCCTTTGGCTCTCCTACTCTACTTGGTTTCGTATCCATAACAGACACTGTGCCTGGAAACTCTGGACTAAGACCAAATCTCCCACACACTACCAACAATATAGGAAACTCCAAAATTTAACCAAAACACATAAACTCTGACAAAAAGAGCTACTATCTCTCACCCCAAGATACTGAACCCAGGAACTGTAAAACATTTTGGAATGCTATCAACAAAATTCTACACCCAGGAAATCCTTCAACTCCCAACCCCTGCCCCAATAACACACCCCTTAAAATTGCTTCAATTTTCAATTCATACTTCATAGATACGATCAGCAAACTTATGCAAACTGCCCACCCAACCAGCCCCACACCCCTCTCACCCCTGACTGCAAAACAGTTCTTTCTCACTAAAACCCATTCCAACCAGCTACATCAAAAAACTTCTTATCAAACTTAAACCAGGTTCCCCTTCAGCTAACAACCTGCTGCTTCTCTTCCTAAAAGCTGCTGCTGACTCTATAGCATATCCTGTCTCCATCCTCATAAACCACTCAATTTGTGAATCCACTGTTCCTGCCCTCTGGAAAAAGTTCCACACTATACCAATCCACAAAGGTGGAAATTCTGTAGCGCTCTGTAATTATCGACCTATTGCCATACGCTCTCCCCTCTCCAAAATTCTAGAGCACCATGTTAATAAACAAATCTCAGCTTATCTTACTCATGAAAACTTAACTACCGCTACTCAACATGGCTTCTGCCCCCACCACAGCAACACAACTGCACTTATTGATAAACTAGTGTTCTGCATTTTTATAGATCTCTCCAAAGACTTTTGACACTTTCTCACCCCATCCTCCTCACCAAACTCTCTCAACTCAGCCTCTCCTCAGCAACTATCTCCTGGTTCAGTAGCTACCTTACAGGCAGACTGCAATCTGTAAAATAGCTCTCTGCTCTTTCTCGTTTTCTCCTCATCAAAATGTGCATCCCTCAAGGCTCTATTTTAGGCCCCCTTCTTTTTAACATTTTTACTAACCAACTTCACACATCCTGTCCTCAGTCTTCCCTCATACAGTATGCAGATGACTCCACCATCATTTCTATTGCTGACAGTCCCACTGACCTACTAACTCTGACACAAAGATCTTTCAACCTCACTGAAACATGGCTCACCAACTCATACTAAACCCTAAAAAGACAAAACTTCTTGTCTTCCTCCCACAATACCTTTACCATCTTAAATCCTCATTCACCATCTCTTCCTTCAACAACACTATGATCATAGCTGAATCACACACTAAACTGCTTGGAGTAATAGTGGATGATCAACTAACATTTGACCTTCATGTACTTAACTGCCTCAAGAAAACCCACCAAAAACTTGGTTTGCTATATAGAAACAAAAGGTTCCTCACACCCAACTCCAGGATCTCACTAGCGCAAGCTTACCTTCTCCCCAACCTCTTTTACAGCTCTCAAATTTTAACCAACTTACGGTCTTCTCTACTTTCCAAACTTGAAACCACCTATGACAAAGTTGCTAGATTTGCAGCCAATCTGCCCTCAAGATCACACCACTGTCACACTCTCCAGACACTCAGCTGGCTAGAGTTTCCTAATAAGCTCTTATTTACCCACCAACTTCTCAGTATCCATACTATTTTGAATAAGCCCTCCTTTTGCCCTAGCATTTCCTTACTTGTCTCCCTCTATAAGCCCCCTCGATCCCTCAGAAGCTCTGACCAAAGTCTCTTACAAATTCACAAACCTAAAAAATCTATTGGATGGAATATCTACAGCTACTTCCCTGCTCCTGCATGGAATAAGCTCCCCATGAACATTAGAAACATTTCCTACAGCCACAAATTCATGAAAACTCTCAAAAGGTACCTTAATAGCACATGGACTTGCCTCTGTAATCCCACGTGAAACCAACCTTTTTCCACTATCCTCTCTCTTCCTCCCTTCCCTACTACCATAACTCACTTAACTGTTCTGTATTGTACAATTACCCTCTGAAGATAACCCACTGTGTTATGTAAATTCATTCAAATGTTTTATTGTATATTTCTTTGCTCTGTTTTTTCTTCAGTGTTATAATGCCTCTTACTGTATTCTACTGTGGAGCTTTTAGTACATCTGCTTAACTTTTTTATTGTACATTTCTTTGCTGTTTTTTCTTCAATGTTATAACGCCTCTTACTATATTGTACTGTAGAGCTTTGTCTACATTTGCGTAACTGTTTTATTGTAAATGTTTCACTGTATTTATCTTCAATGTTGTAAATTTTCTTGCTTACTTGTACTGTGGAGCTTTTCTCCCTGGGCCTCCACTGAAAAAGGGCTTTTGCTCAGATGGACTATCCCAGTTAACAAATGTCAAATAAATAAATAAATCAGCAGTGTGTAATTTTAATTGTATGTTTTACATTTTATCAATTAAATGGGACATTTGGTCAAAAGCCAGCAGTAAATTGCAGAGGAGCCTAAAATGCTAAATATTCAACTTAAGGAAGTGCTTAATCTTTGACTGGATCAGTCATTTCATAGCAGGGTTTATTCACTCACTTCACATCACTGCAGTTTCTGCAGTAATCAATCCAGCCGTACTCCTCTGCTACACTATAAGCTTTGGCATTTTTTAAATGTAATTATTTTTTAATATACAGCTACACATCTCTGTCTGCATGTACTGTGAATGATTCCAGTTTGGTTGCTAGGGCTGGCAAAGGAAGTGACAATCAAGGAACAAGTTATTGGTGAGGGGTGTGACCAGCAATGTGTAGATTAGGCAAAAGAGGAGTTTGCCATTATCAATAAGTCTGCAGCAATCTGGTATTCATTCATTTAAATATTCACAGCTACTTAAATGAATGAGTGAAAACAGTCATCTGAATGAATCAGCGTGCAAGTGATTTAGTGGACTGTTAAGACTTTTTTTTTTTGCTCCACAATGTTGCTTCGATGGTCACCAATTTACCTAGCTACTGATATGAACAGTTCCACTAAAAATGTATACCATACTCCACTTTGTTAGTCCTGTAGGTGGCAAACTGGTGCTGATGTCAGAACATCTGTCTCATTGTATCTGTTCAGTGATTTGGTACCAAAATGATGTGCCTTTTCTACAGAGTTAATACCATGTTCCCTGTGACTGTGTGCGTTCTTGTAAGAGTCTCTAGTTTCATCCCATACCTGAAAGTCATGCCAGTAGGTGAACTGGCAGTATTCTAAAGTGTCTGTAGATAGTGTTTGTGCACAGGTGTTTCTTTTTAAATATGAATTTATTAATGAAGAACATAAATTTGTCTTTAAAAAATTGATGTCCTTACATTTACTGCTGCAGTATTCCTAACTATATGGGAATTCCCTACCGTGAAAGCCCAATGCCCGGCCAGTCTTCCAAAGACTTCTGAATTTAAAAGGTATGCCGAATGTCACCATATGCTCCCTGCATAACATAGGGCATAAAGGTGGCATTCTGGCATACCAAAACAGAACTACTTTGCTGCCAGTCTGAACGTGTCTTTTACACTGTTGGTCTGTTTACCTGTGTCCATTTTCTGCCAGTTGAATACATTTCCATTCTCCAGTGACTTCCTATGCCTGTTTGCTGGTTTTGCAAGTGAAGTGACCCACTGGGGGGCTGTCTTTTCTTGTTTTTTGTCTTCCTTGGGGTTAATGTCATCCAGGAAGGGTAAATGTCAGTGTGGAAGAAGATTTCCCATAGAGAATGCCACAATAAGTGTCTTTTTTGCTTAGATGCCTCTCATGACCATACATCTTTGTTCTCTTTGTCAGGTGTTTGTTCCAAAAACTCTTCACAGTAGATTTTCTTACCTTTCCTTATATCTTGAGATTTAGCATCTTAAGCTACTTGCTAAAGATGCAATGGAAGGAATCTCCAGCCCTGAGGGTCAGATGTTAGGGAAGAAGATGGTGAAAAAGGTATGACCAGTATCTTCCCCTGCCCAGCCTCTGCCAGGTGTTTCCCCCAAGGTCATTACGAACCTGGAAGCTTGCCCGGATGTGTTGTCGGATTTCTCTGCCAAGACCACTTTCGTGGCCGATGAGGATCCGGCTGCTGGCACATCCAAAGAGGCTTTGCAGGCGTCCATTTCAGAAGTTGATTTTTTCTGAGGGGCCCAGGAGAGTTCCTCACTTTTTAGTTGGGGAAAACGTTCTGGCTACAGTTCTCAATTCTCATTCCGGATCTGAGCCTTCTCAGGACATTCCCTTAAAAAAGAAACAAAAAAATTAAACATGTTTCTTCTGTTTCTGGGATCCACAATGTGAGTGGCAGGCTTTTACTCAGGGGTTATTTTCTGCCTTAATGTCCTTAAAGTCTCCTCATGGGGTTTCAGTTCCTGCGCCTCCTTAGTTCTCTACTCCTCTTAAAAATCTTACAGAACAGGATTCTTCTGAGGATGAATCAGATTCTGTTGATGAATCCCTAACTTATTTTACTGAAATTCTGTCTTTTGGACTATGGGTCAGAAAAGGAGGAACCTATTAGACCTGATGTTCCTTTGGAGGAAATTAGCTTTGGGGACACACTGTCTAGGATGATGGATTTTTGTACTCAGGTCTCTGATATCCATAAGAGGTACTATGAGTTGTTGCAGTTGGACTCTCCTAAACCCGCAGCTTTTCCTTCTGTCTTGGCTGGTTTGCTGGATGCTTTCTCCAGTGCCTTTCAGGCACCTGATTCCCTCCCCCTTGCTCCCAAGAAGCCCAAAAGGTTTTATAGGGTTCCTGAGGATTGTTCTTTTTTTTATATAAATGTCCTGCTGCTGAACCCTCAGTAGTGTCCGTAGCCTCCGATAAGCCATCTCAGTTCCTTCCTTTGCCCAAGTTATTGCCTTCTGACAAGGACAGTAGAGCTATGGATAGGCTGGGCAAAAAGATTTACACTTTTAGGGATATTAATTATCAGACCCATATGTCTAGGTATGTGTTGGCTGTTCTTTCTCAGGTCTGTCAACTTATTTCTGAATTTCCAGGCACTGGGGGTAAAACGTTTGTTCTTTCTTTGTTAGGGATTTGCTCTCAGGTTGTTCATCATTCCATTAAATGTAGTTATGATGTGGCAGATGCCTCTTCTAGGGCTGCTGTTTTTGGTTCAGTTATGAGGAGGTATTCTTGGCTTTGGCTTCAACCTCTACCTGATGATATTAATGCTAAGTTGATGGATGCTCATCTGGATTCTAAACTTTTGTTTGGGGAAGCTGCTGCTGGTTTGTTTAACTGGCTTTAGGATAAGGGTAAGGCCTTACAGGAGCTTAAACATGTGTTTGTTTCTCCTGTGCCTAAATTTCAGAAAAACTACTCCACTAAGCCTGCCTTTGTTCCCAGGCAATCCTGTCCTTCTACTAAAGGTAAGAAGAGTGGCTCCCCCTAATAAGATTATTCAATTTTTGGGAACTCCAAAGCCTTCCTTTCTGGACAAACCAGGTGCTACGTGACTATCCTTCCCTAACCAGCCTCATTCCTCTTTCTCTTTCTCTTCCAGTTTAGCTTCAGATCACTCAGGATTCTTGGGTTCTGTCAATCATTCATCAAGGGTACTTCATGGTGTGGAAATCCTGTCCTCCTTTTATGGGCATTCCTAAGCCTCCTCGGGAACATCTTCCCTTCTTACCTGAGGTTTTTCAAGATCTCTTGTCTCAGGATACTATTCAAGAGGTGTCTGTGTTACAAAGGGGGAAAGGGTTCTACTCCTGGCTATTTCTAGTATTCAGAAAAGAGGGCACTTAGAGACCTATTCTAGACCTCTCTCGTCTAAACAATTTTCTAAAGATACCTTCCTTTTGGATGTTGTCCCTTCAGATTCTGTTTCCTCTCGTGCTCCCTCAGGCCTATATGGTGTCTCTGGATCTCAAGGATGCTTATTTCCTTATTCTGATCCATCCTCTTTTCAGGATTTTTTGTGTTTCTCTGTTGCTTCCTGGCATTTTTAATTCTCTGCTTTGCCCTTTGGACTTTCTACTGCTCCAAGGGTGTTTACCAAATGTCTTTCTCCTGTGATTGCCTTTTGCAGACTTCAAGGGATCCAAATTTTTCCTTACTTGGATGACCTGTTGATTCAGGCTTTTTGCCAGAGATCCTTTTGCAAAATCTTCATTTTGCCATATCCCTTCTTCAGAGCCTGGGGTTCACTATACATTTCAAAAAGTCTTCTCTGTCTCCTTCTCAGGATCATGTTTTTCTGGATTGCAGGATTCAGATGGTGCCAGTACTTGCATCCCTGCCCCCTTCAAAGGCCGTAACTTTCATTTCTTTCATCCACACTCTCCTTCATCTGGCTTCCATTACTGCCAGGGAGTTTCTGAGAGTTCTGGGTTTCATGGCATCCACCATTTTGATGCCTCCTCTGGCCAAACTTTACATGAAAAAATGTCAGTGGTTTCTGAAGTCAGTGTGGCTTCAACATGCTCATCCTCTAGAATTTGTAGTTCCTCTTCTTCCTTGTCTCAGACAGGGACTTCTCTGGTGGATTCAACAGCTGTCTCTGAATCCAGGGATCCCTTTTCATCCCCCCCTTACCTCTCAGGAATTGTTCTCAGACTTG
The DNA here is from genome assembly GCF_019279795.1 of Protopterus annectens. Classification (NCBI taxonomy): domain Eukaryota; kingdom Metazoa; phylum Chordata; order Ceratodontiformes; family Protopteridae; genus Protopterus; species Protopterus annectens. Next base: position 786,042,689 of record NC_056739.1, read on the forward strand.
GGATGGGATCGACGTTTAGCTCCCTAAAGGTACAGGGGTGTGGTCGCCCCATCAGTAGAAGGAGCACATCAGTGTCAAAGAGATGGGAGCTGTTCTGCTGGCTCTTCAGGCCTTTCACTCTCTTTTCTCCAAGGCCTCTGACGGTGTTCACAGACAATACCACAGTGATGGGGTATATCAACAAGCAGGGAGAGACGAGATCTTATCTTCTTTGCAGGTTGGCACTTTTGGTACGGGATCTGGCTGTCAAGTGTCAAGTGATTTTTCAGGCAGTTTATATCCTTTCCAGTCAGAACATTGTGGCAGACACTCTGAGCAGGTCCTTAACTCAGTCCCATGAATGGATGCTTCACAGGGATGTGTTTCTGGACATTATCCACCAGTGGGATACTCCTCAAGTGGATCTTTTTTCCTCTCCTCTGAGCAGACAACTTCCTCTGTTTTGTGCCAGAGTCCCAGGTCCTCTGGTATGGAAAGTGGACACCTTCTCATTCTCTTGGAAGGGGATGTTTCTTTATGCATTCTCTCCTCTTCCTCTCATTCCAAAAGTCCTGTTCAAAATTCAACAGGAGGTTCCCAAAATCTTGTTGGTGACTCCTTTTTGGCCACAATAGCACTGGTTCCCTCTTCCTCTGAATCTGGACAGGAGCAATCATCACAAGTTACCTCACAGGGTGGATCTAATCACACAAGGCAAGGGATCTCTTATCCATTCCCACCTGTCCATCTTTCCACTGACACTGTGGGTGGCAGGATTTTGATTGCACATAGACACCTTTTTTTCTGAGGAAGTGCTGCAACTCCTGCAGGAGGCTAGGAAACCTATAACTAGGAAATCCTACTTATCCAAATAGAAGAGGTTTTCATTTTGGTATCTCTCTCGTTACCTGGACCCACTTACTGTGGATGTTCCTTTGGTTCTCTCTTATTTGTGTGAGTTGCTCAATGCTGGTTTGGCCTATCCTTCTGTTAAGGCCCACTTATCAGCTATCTCTGCTTGTCTGCCTTTTTCTCCTCCTTTAGCTGCTACATTGGCGGTGAAACAATTTTTTAAATGTGGCCTTAACTTTAGACCTCCCAGGAAGCCTGTTCCTCCTCCTTGGGATTTTAATTTTGTTGTAGAGAAGTTGACTCAGGCTCCTTTTGAGCCTGCTGCTTCAGCTTCCTTACAATATTGTTCCTTGAAGACTACTCTTTTGTTAGAACTTACTTCTGCCAGATGGGTGTCTACGTTGCAGGCTCTTATGGTGTATCCTCCTTTTTTGGTTTTTCATGAAGACAGGCTATCCTTGTGCACTAACCCGTCTTTTATGCTGAAGGTGGTTAATGAGTTATCACTTAATCAGTCTATTAATCTGCCTACTTTTTTCCCCTCTCCACAAACTAACAGTGAGAGGGTGCTGCATACTTTGGACATGCACAGACAACTTAGAGTTTATTTGGATATGACTAAGGCTATTATAAAATCTGATCAGTTATTCGTTTCTTTTCACCCTAGATCTTTGGGGCTTGCTGTATCCAAACAAACTATTTCTTCTTGGATTTCTAGGGCTATTTCCTTTTGTTATACTTTTCATGGTGAGAGCCTTCCTTTTTCAATTAAGGCTCATTCTACGAGAGCTGTGGGTTCTTCTTTTGCTTTTTTCAAAGACTTCAAAACTAATTCCATTCTTGAAACAGCAACCTGGACTTCTGTGCATACCTTTACCAAGCACTACAAGTTGGATGGTACCTCTAGAGCTAGGGCTGGTTTTGCTACTTCAGTTCTTCATGGTATTTTAAGGGACTCTTCTGCCCCTTCCCCTTCCCAAGTTTCCTCTTGAGCTTTGGCACTCTCCCTTATAGTTAGGAATACTGCAGCAGTGAATGTAAGGACATAGTGCAGTTGTGTAAAATCTTACCACAATGGTAGATGTCCTTGCCTTCACTGCTGCAGCATTCGCTCCCTCCCTCCAACCCCCTGATTCTTTGCTTTCTTGGATGTACACATTACCTTTTGGATTTCTTGGATCAGTGTTACTCCTGGGGCAATCAGTTTTGTTTTGGTATGCCTGAACATCACCTTTATTCCTGACATTATGCAGGGAGCGTATGGTGAAGTTTGGTATAGCTTTTAAATTCAGAATTCTTTGGAAAACTGGTTGGACATCGGGCTTCTGCTGCAGGGAATCCCCTTATGCTTGGAATACTGTAGAAGTGAAGGCAAGGACATCTACTGTTATGGTAAGATTTTACACAACTGTACTTTTCTTAGTTTGTGTTGATGCTGTTCAACTGTTAATAAGAGATTTAAACAAAGCCACAACACAACTTCAGAACAAAACACATCAATGAAACTAGAGCAGTTAAATACATGGAGAACATATCCATTAATCTGGATAATGGTCAACACATGACATCTCTTTTCCTGTTGTTCTCACAGGTACTTAGCATAGTGAATCATACAGTGTTAATCATCTCCCCGGGTACAGCTGCTCTCAACAAGGATGTTCTGTAGTGCTTCAGAAACTGCCTGTCACATTGAATGTGGTAAGCTGTATGGAAAAGCATTCCCTCCACATCTCAGCATGCAAAATCAGTATGCTGCAAACCAGAGCACTAGAGTCATTACAAAATCAGTGTGCTGCAAAGCTCAGCACTGGGGTCACTATGAAATCAATGTGCTGCAAAGTAGAGCACTAGCAGCATTACAAGATCAGTGTACTACAAGGCTCAGCACTGGGGTCACTATGAAATCACTGTGCTGTAAGGCTCAGTACTGGGGTCACAATGAAATCACAGAGCATTACAGTCATTACAAAATCAGTGTACTTCAAGCGTCAGCACTGGAGTCATTATGAAATCAGTGTGCTGCAAAGCAGTGCACTAGAGTCATTACAAAATCTGTGTGCTGCAAGGCTGAGCACTGGGGTCACTATGAAATCAGTGCACTGTAAAGCTCAGCACTGGAGTCACTGTGAAATATGTGCGCTGCAAGGCTCAGAACTTGGGTAACTATGAAATCAGTGTGCTGCAAGGCTCAGCACTGAGATAACTGCAAAATTACTGCAGCAAGGTTCAGCACTGGGGTCACAATGAAATCACAGAGCATTACAGGCATTAAAGAATCAGTGTGCTGCAAGAGTCAGCACTGGAGTCATTATGAAATCAGTGTGCTGCAAAGCAGAGCACTAAAGTCATTACAAAATATGTCTGCTGCAAAGCTGAGCACTGGGGTCACTATGAAATCAGTGTACTGTAAAGCTCAGCACTGGGGTTACTATGAAATCTGCATGCTGCAAGGGTCAGCACTGGGGTCACTACAAAATCAGTGTACTGTAAAGCTCAGTGCTGGGGTTACTATGAAATCAGTGTGCTGCAAGGCTCAGCACTGGGGTCACAATGAAATCACAGAGCATTACAGTCATTACAAAATCAGTGTGCTGCAACAGGCAGTACTGGAGTCACTATGAAATCAGTGTGCTGCCAATCATAGCACTAGAGTCATTGCAAAATCTGTGTGCTGCAAGGCTGAGCACTGGGGTCACTATGAAATTAGTGTACTGTAAAGCTCAGCACAGGAGTCACCATGGAACCTTACCTTTACAACCCCACCCTTACCCCCCCCCACCTACACTCTTAACCCAACTATACTACCGCCACTACTAACCACAGTCAGAAATAACTAGTTATCTTTACATACTTTAACATCTTGTCTGACAACTTTGTTTTACTGTATATACTGTTGATAATCAATGTCTTGTTATTGTATTAAAACCAACAACCTGTAATGCTGTTTACTATTGCTGCAACTTTGTATCTCTATTTATCATGTACATGATGTGGAGCTTTTCTCCCTGGCATCCACTGAAAAAGGACCTGTGTCCAGTCGGAATTTCCTGGTAAACAAATGTAAATAAATAAAAAATAAACATGTGTGCTGCAAGGCTCAGCACTTGGGTCACTAAGAAATCAGTGTCCTGCTAGGCTCAGCACTGAGATCACTTCAAAATTACTGCTGCAAGACTCAGCACTGGGGTCACTATAAAACCTGTGTACTGTAAGGTTCAGCACTGCAGTCACTATGAAATCACTGTGCTGTAAGGCTCAACACTGAGGTCACTATAAAACCTGTGTACTGTAAGGTTCAGCACTGCAGTCACTATGAAATCACTGTGCTGTAAGGTTCAGCACTGAGGTCACTATAAAACCTGTGTACTGTAAGGTTCAGCACTGCAGTCACTATGAAATCACTGTGCTGTAAGGTTCAGCACTGAGGTCACTATAAAACCTTTGTACTGTAAGTTTCAGCACTGCAGTCACTATGAAATCACTGTGCTGTAAGGCTCAACACTGAGGTCACTATAAAACCTGTGTACTGTAAGGTTCAGCACTGCAGTCACTATGAAATCACTGTGCTGTAACGTTCAGCACTGCAGTCACTATGAAATCACTGTGCTGTAAGGCTCAGCATTTTGGTCACTATGAAATCTGTGTGCTGCAAGGTTCAGCACTGGGGTGACTATGAAATCCATGTGTTGCAAGCACTCAGGTCATAATGAAATTTGTGTGCTGCTAGGCTCAGCACTGTGTTCACAATGAAATGTGTGTGTTGTTAGGCTCAGCACTGTGTTCACAATGAATTTGTGTGCTGCAAGGCCCAGCATTTTGGTCACTATGAAATCTGTGTACTGCAAGGCTCATCATTTTGATCACTATGAAATCTGTGTGCTGCAAGGCTCAGCACTGGGGTGACTATGAAATCTGTGTGCTGCAAGGCTCAGCACTGGGGGATCACTGCTGTTTTCATTACTCACAAGCAAAATGGTTACACAAACAATTAATAGAGTATGCTGATGACTGCATCCAGCTCTGTGACACAGATGGGTCCCTTTAAGAAGTGTGAAACTGATCTACAGGTCCCAACACTTCATAAAGTAAAACTAGAAGTCTAACAAAAACAGAGAGCTCTGAAACTGGCTATTACACCCTTACAGCATATTTGAAGAGGAGGCTTCACCCCATGGACTCTCACTGTGAAGCTACCCTTTTACCCCTGCAGAGTGGGCTGTACCCCTCACACACCTGTTGCCCCTGCAGAGTGTGTGTATGTGTGTGTGTGTGTGTGTGTGTGTGTGTGTGTGTGTGTGTGTGTGTGTGTGTGTGTGTGTGAAGGATCTCTGCCACTTTTACATACTAGCACTGAGGTTAGTGTACCTCAAGAATGGAAAATAATCCATGGTTCCTCAGCTTTGAATTTAGTCTATATTTCCCAATAATCATTATTCCAGGGACTGAGATTATGTTCCTTGGAATACTACCAGACACTTTCGGCAAACAGCATGAGGGCATTAAGCTACAACTCACCCGTCCACTGACAAAATGAAAGTAAGTTGTTTTAAGGGGATAGATTTTAGTAAAGCTAAATGATAATGAAAACAACTGGACTGTAGTTAGGCTATACTTGGGACAACGGTACTGCTGCATAGGAATATCTGGAAGCGTACAAAGACCACGAGCTTACATTTCAGTAACATACCGACAGTACCATAAAACAGACTCACAGGCATATAGCCTTTACTGAATAAATGAACAAATGAGTGCTAAATCGACACCTACTCCTCAGGTTGTATACATTCCTATGCTGTTATTTGTAGCACATTTATAATGGATGATCTTCCATAGAATCTGTACATCAAGCTTCATACTACATAACAAACAAAGAATCCCTCATCAGACTTGTCATCTTTTTCACAGCACTGTGACGTTATTTAAAAAAGTCAACTGCATGAGTCTCACTAATAAGATAATATCCTTCTAAGTGGTATTTGTTCATCAGCTGAAATAAAAACATTACCCTGACCTCAATAACATCCTATTTTGGTATCAATCAAAACAATGTCTTAGACTTGCAGTATTCTGTTAACCTGCAAGCCCAAAGATCTACTTAAAAATGTTTAATATGTATCATTGTCTTCATTTTCTAGTGCTATGAAGTAGGGTTTCTCAAAATCTAATATGATCAGAGAGTCTTTTGGAATGCAAACAAGACATAAAGTAACACTGAATCAACAAAAAAAACCCATTATGCATTACATGTGGAATACATGAGAAACTCAGTATGATCATAAACTCAAATCACCTGTCCCACTGATTCAATATATTAACAAAGCAGAACACACTGCTAACCCTCCTGCAAATCCCTCATGATATCCATGCATTCCTAACCCTATAGTTTATTACAATCTATTTTCTCACTCATAAATTCTCACCTTTTTGACTGCTACAGTTCCTCAAAAATAGTTTTCAAATCTGTACATTGAAACTTATCGTAAGTTCTACAATCTTATCTTAGGCAGTAATAACGTAAGAAAAAACACCAACAACTGCCAGAACTCAAGCCCAGAGAATAAAATCAGACAAACAACTCCAAAAATACAGGTGGATTCAAAAGTGGCCAAGAAATCCAGTATATCTTTTTGTTTATTGTAAAAAAACACACATAAGCGCTTTCACAGTATAACTGCTTTATCAGATGTGATAAAATAATCTGCTAAATCTCATTAAATACCAATGGCAATTACATCTAACCAACCACATGACATTCAAATTTAAAGGTGTCATGTGAGTAAACTTATTTAAAACATCAAAGTAAAATAAACTTGTACATAAGTACAGACATACATTCATTCTAAACCTTAAAAACTTACATAAAAAATAAACATTGTAGAAATATTGTCTAAATGGTAAAAGTTTTACCTGAATAACGATCTGGTCTTTAACATGGGTTTAATGGGACTTTGTCATTGAGGCCATGTCCAAAAATCACCCCTTAACCTAATAATCCATTTGGCTTCAAGTTGTTCAGTCGGATTTCTTATGTCCCCTCCCCCCATGAATACTCTCAAAAACTCTACCGATGACCATGAATTTGAAACTGTGTTCATTAGTGGTCTCTCTAACATATCTGGCTAAGGCATTAGATATGCTCAATTTGTTAATATGATATAAGTATACTTTAATCATATCTTTCAAAGGTCTATCTGTTTTTCCACTATATAACTTCTAGCATGATAAACAGCATGCTAAATAAACATGTGCTGTGTCATAAGTAGCAGAAAGATTGAATGTGTATTTCTTACATTGATCTAGATGCATAAATGTTCCTGCAGAACCTGTGTACTTACATGCTATACACTTACCACATGGTTTAATAAATGTCATACTGCTCCTATCAACACTGCCCTTTGGATAACACAATTGCCTTTTCAATGATCTCCTATTTCTGAACAAAAACCTTCTTTGACCATCTACTAATTTCCTAATCTCATCATCAGTGGTCAGCACTGGCCAGAAATTTTTAATAACATGTGCATAAGAAATTACATTATTAGAATAATGTAAGGGTACCTTTAATTTTCTAGCCTTCCTAAAAATACATTTCCCTCAACTTTAGCAGTGTAAGCTTCTGAAAAGTAAGGCCTAGCAATACTACTCCTTAGCTTTGTAACTTCTTCTATAGCCTTGTCTACATCATGCTTATCATATCTTCTGTCTACAAATGAACTGATCAAACTATTAGCGTGACTAATAAAGTCCTACTCATCTACATTTAATCTAGAAGCTCTAAAAACCTGATTTTTAACAACATATTTAAAATGTGTGGTGGAAGCATGCTCTCACAAAACAATAAATGGTTACAATAACAAGGTTTCCTGAACAATTTTGTGGAAATTTTACCTTGGTTATTGATCATCACATTAACATCTAAAAAACTGATGCTCCTATTAGAAAAAACTGAACAAAATCGTAGAAATGGAAGTACTCGAACTGATATATTACTCAAAAGCATGAAGCTCCTCTAAAGAGCTATCCCATAAGAGGAATATATCGTCCACGAATCTATGATAGAAAAGTACAAACTTACTATAAGGACCTTGTATAATGTGTTCTTGTTCCCATACAGCCATAAAAATGTTGGCGTAGCTATTGGCACAGGGTGTGCCCATAGCTACGCCATTCTTCTGCCAGTGAAAAACATCATTAAAAACAAAAACATTGTTTTTCAAAACACATCTTAGAAGGATGCACTACAACTCAATTTGATCACTAGTAAAACAATCATGTCAACTTAAAAACTGTCTAAAACTATTAATGCCAGCATCATTTGGAATTACAGTAAATAGGGTCGTCACATCAAATGTGAACAAATACACTGGTGTTAATATCAAGAGTAACCAAAAATAAATCAGTCAAGTTGAGTATCTTTCAAGATGTTGTTGTGTCTTTCGGCATTTTCCCGGTTAGGGGTCACCACAGTGGAACTCTGGTCCGCTAATAATTGGCAGTAGATTTTTACATGCCAAGTTGCCGGCCCAAATAGACAGGGGCTCAGTGCACCAATTGCACCCTGCAACTATTGGACGTAGGGAAGGGTGCACAGGGTTTTTATGTAATTTGGTTAAACCTTGGATGATAGATGTCAATGGATTGGCTATAAAAAGATAGTCAAATAGAGGCTTGTCAATGACTTTACGAGATAACAAGCCCTTTAAAATATAACAAATGTTATTGACCATATAATCAACTCAACTTTTATTAATTCTAACTTAAAAGTCAGTATCAGCCAACATTAAATTCATTTCAGTAATGTACCATTCTCTGTCAAACACAACAATTGGCCCACCCTTATCGGGCAGTCTTATGAAAATACTGGTGTTATTCTGCAACTTCTGCAAAGCTAAACACTCATCTTGCATCATATTATAACATTTAAAAGCTTTGCTTGTCACATTATTCATTTTATAAAATTCATCTATACAAAGTTTCTCAAAGCCTGTAACTAATGGAGTCAATGCTGGTACATATTGGGTTTTCTAAACAATTAAACTCATCCTGAATGGCAGCACAGTTTCAAATTCATGGTCATTGGTAGTGTCTTTGAGAGTATTCATGTGGGGGACTTAAGAAATTTAACTGAACAACTTGAGGGCAAATGGATTACTAGGTCAAGGGGTGATTTTGGGCATGGTCTCAATGACAAAGTCCCCATTAAACCCATGTTAAAGACCAGATCGTTATTCAGGTAAAACTTTTACCATTTAGACAATATTTCTACAATGTTTATTTTTTATGTAAGTTTTTAAAGTTTAGATTGAATGTATGTCTGTACTTATATACAAGTTTCTTTTACTTTGATGTTTTAAATAAGTTTACTGACTTTGGACATGGCCTCAATGGCAAAGTCCCCATTAAACCCATGTTAAAAGCCAGATCGTTATTCAGATAAAGCGTTTACCATTTAGACAATATTTCTACAATGTTTATTTATATGTAAATTATTTTATGTAAGTTTTTAAAATCTAGAATGAATGTATGTCTGTACTTATATACAAGTTTCTTTTACTTTGAAGTTTTAAATAAGTTTACTCGCACGGCAACTTTAAATCTGCATGTCATGTGGTTGGTTAGATGTAATTGTTATTGGTATTTAATGAGATATAGCAGATTGTTTTATCACATCCGATGAAGCAGTTATACTGTGAAAACACTTATGTGTGTTTTTTTACAATAAACAAAAGATATACTGGATTCCTTGGCCACTTTTGAGTCTGCCTGTATTTTTGGAGTTATTTATCTTAGCCAGTGTTTAATATTTTGATAAGAACAACATCTGAATCCTCTAGTTATACCACTCTACTAAATAATATAATATATTCATGATTTTTTTTTCTGTGTTGCTGCCCTAACTGTTATCCACACATTATTTACGTAATTGTATTGTAGGTATTTGGAGCTTTTCTGCTTGAGTCTCCTCATGACTAGGTTTATTCCACTGCACTGTCAGTTAACAAAACATAAATAAAAATACACTTTCGAATGTGTAGTCTTCCCATCTAAAGTCGCCACCTTTTTAGATGCTGAAAGATGGATTTTTTTACTGAAACAAGATTTTGCAGGACAAACCATACTCACAAGCAGTGTGAAGGAATAGACGGCACTTTTTTTGATAAAATAAAAAGTCATTCTTGCAGAATAGCAGTTTACATGCAGGTGGCCCTGGTCTCACCCGGGACGTTTCCTACTTACCTTCTCTTGCAGATAAGCAGTAAATCAGTGAACAGAAACAGGTAAACTGGAGTAAATTTGGGTTTTAGGCCAAACATGGAGCCTCTCTGGATAATTTCTGAAAGTTCCCCTTGTTTCTCAACACGCCTATTCTGCGAAATGATTGGAATAGCCTGGAAGGAAGATAAGGAAACACAGTGAAACAAAGGTCAGTCTGGATGAAGAATTTTCTTTGAAATGACATTTCCTCAGTTGCCACCTAAATAAATATGAATTTGAAAGTAAGTTTTGTTAAAGAAAAATTCTCTGACCTAAAATGTATTCATACTACAAAAAAAGAGTCTTTTACATATATACCTAGACCTCAGTATGTAGTGAAAACACTTATTGCGCCAGAAAGAGACTAAGGTGCTGCTTGGATATATGTCCAGCTCAGTAATGAAACATCTACATGAAGAAACATGCTAAGAACACAAACTGCCTCACAAGGTAGCTCTTGCTGAAGTATGAAAAAATGGTTTTGGTTTCTGGAGGTGATAAGGGGAACAGCAGATACAGTATATAGTAGTATGATGGGTCTCAAACCATTTTACATTTAGAATGGGCATTATTGCCCATGCTTGAAATGTGTATATATATATATATATGTATGTAGGTAATGTTCTGTTAGGAAAAGAAGAAGCCACTTTCAGAAGGTGTGCATATCATATACACGGCTTAGTATGGTTACTGCAGGCAGACAGATTGTATCAAGTACACAGGTTGGCAATGGAAATGCACTGTTATAATTTGTAAAGCTGTATGTACGACAGGAAAGATTTACAGCATTATCATACATGAAATTGGTGTTTACTATTTCTAGTACTTTGCCATGTTTAATACTGAAGTATTTTCTGCAGCATCAGCTCTTTCCTGTCTTAGCTTTTCTAAAAAGAAATAGTGCATGGTGATTTCTTTTACAAGAACTTCTTTACAAATGTTTTTTACTGGATAAGTTGACAAAAAGTGATAAAAAAAAGATCTTGATCTACTAGAAGAAATATGCTTTTCATTAGCAGGACAAAAGACGCAAAGATGACATAGATGGTTATTCTTCTTAAACATGATAGCTCTTAATTTAATCTATTTTAACGTTTGTAATTTAAAAAGATGCTGCAATATTATTAACTATGGATTAAACTAAATATCAAACAGTTTGAAATTAGAGGTATGCTTAATTTGTGAACCAGAAGAGAGCATGGGATAGACCACATATAAGGCCCAGAACATAGCCTAAAGAGAAAGAGGAGGGCTGGTTCACTGCACTGTTTATGCTTGTGGAGTATGGGAGTGGGAATTGAATGGACCAAATGGGAAAGAAGGGCCTAGGTGACTGCAATGACAGGAGGAGAAAACAATACATACTTTATACATATATATATATATAAATTCTTTTTTGTAATTTTTCTATCACTCTTATACAACCAGTCTTCCCTTTTTTTTTTTTTGCTTGTTCTTCCTTACAGAAAAGTGCACACTACTCTTAAGGCTTGTAACAATTCATATATGTATAATGTTTGTACTCTGAATCCTTCTGTATATACTAGTATAATTTTTGACATACTGTTAATTTTGGCTATGTACATGTTATTTTATTTGTTTTATGCTCATTAAGTTTCCCTTGCTTTTCTCCCCAGGTCTCCGCTGAAAAGGGGCCCTAGGGCTCAGCCGGACACTACCCAGTTAACAAATGAAAATAAATAAATAAAATAAACTACATTTCCATTTTAGTAGGTTACACTGACATTGTCTACATATATGTGTATGTTATGCATGTGGGTGTGTGTGTGTGTGTGTGTGTGTGTGTGTGTGTGTGTGTCTATGTTCATACCTCTCAACTGTACAGATTTTCACAGAATGTCCATATTTTTGCCTCATATTTTTGGTCTGTTCCTCATAAAAATTGCATTTTTTGACAAATCACTGGGAGAATCTAAGGACTAGTCATTAAATGATGACATGTACTTGATTTTCAGACTTCATAACCTTCAGAACACAAATCATTTTATTCTAACAACTTTCAAAGTTTATAAGAGCAATATATAAAATGTGTCCCTATTTTTGGGCCTTTGTACCCCCATTTTGTTGGGCTTTGTCCAGATTTCTTTTGCTAAGAGGTTGAGAGGTATGGTATATATATATATATATATATATATATATATATATATAAATATATATATAGATACACACACACACACACATACACACACACACACACACACACACACACACACACACACACACACACACACACACACACACACACACACACACACACACACACACACACATGTCATTAAGATGGGTGTGACATGTACTTTGGCTTCAGGACACTGTTACAACTGTTATTGACACACTGCCTCTAGAACATACAGCCCATATAGCTAATACCAGGTCAAATAAATAACTTATTACTAAAACTAACTATAACCAGTGGCATAAAAAGGGATCTGTCTGGGGTACAGCACCTACCTGTACCACAGAACAAGCTACTATAACTGGTTAAATAATGCATATCTCTACTTCAAAATAAATGATATAGTCATTAGGGAATAGAGGAGACATAGCTATGTCAGTCAAGCTCCTAATAAATCAATGGATCATAAGCTTGATATATAGATCTATGAACTGTAGATTAAAAGAGAGGTATAAACACAAAATGAAAAAGTGGCAAGCTTGAGTTTCAAGATGTTGGCAGATGAAATTTTATGAATAGGACAATGGAAGCATTTGCATTCCCTGATACAACAAGGAGGTTAATTAGGAGGATTCATGAAGGCTCGGAGGCAAGAATTAAAGTAGGAGGGTTCCTTTCTGTAAGTTGTGTCTGAACAGAGGGACCAGACAGGGGTATCCTCTTTACGCCTTTATTACTTGTTTTATATTTAGAGCCATTAGCAAAGAAAATAAGGGACTGAGAAATACAAGGATATAATTGGTGTGGTAATCAAGAAAAGGTGGCTTTATTTGCAGATGATATTATTTGTATGTGATAAATCCAGAACAAACATCACAGTGTTGTGGAACATTTTGAGACAGTTTCACATCTTTTGGGATACAAAATTAATGAAGATAAAACAAAGGCTGTAACTGTAAATGATGTACCCACACAAGAATCTGGTTCAGCAACACCCATAGTTATGGCCACAGGATAAGATGCAGTATTCAAGAATATGGATTAAATACATTTCTATTATGGTAGCTAATGAAATAAATGTGGGATGAGGCTTAATAAAAGATAACAGAAAAACTGAGAAAATAGAAGCTCTTGTTTATGGATATAGGTAGGAAAATACAAGCAGTGAAAATGGTTTTAGTCCCTTTAGTTTTATACACAGATCAGGCATATTTTTATCAACCAGAGGAGAAGTTGTAGACAATAATTAATAAATAGTTGAAGCAATTTATCTGTAAGAGGAAGAGGGCAAGAGTTAAGTGGGATCAGCTGATCCTTGCAATAGAACAGGGTGGTTTAGGATTGTCTGATATAAAGGAATATTTTAAGAGCTATACAGTTGAGGCTGATATACATAACACAAACAGAAGGTTATAATTCAGTATGAGAAAATGAAGCAGGGGCTGCTCAAGAAATGAAAGGAGAGTGGGATTTTGGATACATATCCTTAAGGAGAATAACAACAGCCATATAGAATGTTATATTTATAAAACAGCAGAAAGTATTCTAAGACCTAGGCCAACATGAGAATGGAGATAGGAAATTTTGCCAACAGGGATGACTGCAAGTAGGGTTTCAGAAAATAGGCTAGAGGGGGTTGGAATTTACTGGAGAAAACTGGCAAAGGAACCAAGGTGTTGGGGGTAAATAAAGTGGGAAAGGTAACAGAGTGAATGACACTAAAAAGAACTACTACATTGACAGTACGCCCTGAGAGTTGATCCAGTTGTTCATGATTTTGGGAACTTATGTAGACAGTGACCTAACTTTTGACCAACACGTGTCTATTGTTGTAAGAAAGTCCTTCTATATTTCACAGCTTATAAACAAAGGGATTGTGTCAAGATCCAGGGATATCATTTCCCCCTTTACTCGGCCCTTATTAGGCCAGTCATTTAATATAATGCCCCCTTTGGCATGTATCTGTCCAGACATATGCAACAACTGGAACACAGAGATACCTTACTAAAAGGATACAAGGCCTATAAAACATGCCTTACGTGGACTTACACAAAGCCGCGTTACTATACCTATTATCCTACAGACTGCTAAGACGTAACCTGTGTCAGGCATAAAAGGCATCCTCCATTACCAATGGATGTGCTGCACATCAAAATAATCAGTTTAGGGATATAAACAACTTCTGTAACATTAACAGAACTATTTGGAAAGACAGGTATATTTCACAGAAGATACCCCTGCTATGGAACAGGCTCCCCGTCCACTTTAAAGAAAGTTCGTCCCTGTCCATTTTCAAGCATAGCTTAGATCTATGGCTGGGAAAAAGAAGATTTGCCCCAGAACTGTCCCCGTACTACTAATGGACAGATGCAACTCCTAAATGCTTTATCCCATGCACTGATCCCCTCAAATTATCTATGGTATGATTCCCAGTTATTCTCATGGGTCTATATTAAAATCGTGAAAGCTTACTTTCACGAATCCACATTCATTGACACATAAATGTCGAAAACCAAATACAGTGAAAGACAAAAAAACGCGAACACCACAACGTCAAATGTATTCCCGGAACCAACAGAGTCATACAGGTAAGGAAAACCCAAAGTAAAAAACCTTAAGCGAAACAGTTTTTAAAATGTTTTTGCAGGGGGGCAAGCACCCCTGCACCCCTCACATCCCCCCTACTTAAATATACCAACTCTGAGACTGCACTACAGTGGGGAAAAGGATTTATTTCCTCATCCCCACATTCACCCTGCCGGCCAAATAAAGGACGTTCGACATTCTGGATTCGCTTTTTTGCTCTTCGGTATTTTTGCACTTCGACATTTATGTGTCGATGAATGTGGATTCAAGAAAGTAAGCTTTCGCGATTCTAACATAGACCCATTCTCATTAGGGGTGCTGGAGGGATAGATTCATCACCCAAAGACTCCCTATGCTGTGGAATAAAATCCCGGTATATGTGAGGCAGAGCACCTCGCTGGCCTTGTTCAAGAGAAATCTTGACCAATGGATGGGAGATCGCAGATATACCCCAGGGATTACCTCAGTGTCACTGCTCAACAGAGGCACAGCAAAATAATGGGTATAGTTCCCCATACTAAAGGGGTGGCGTAAGCCACAAAACTATGAGCTAGGCTTGTAAATGCCCTCGGGCAGATAGCCTAGTATGAACCTATGAACCTATGAACCTATAATTATCAACCAAGAGAAGGGTAAAGCCAGTCTACAACCAAATTGGATAGGTTATTTCTAGCACAAAAAGGGAAAATGGCTAGGCTTAAATTTTCCTGCAGACACAGCTAGCCTAGTACTTCCTATGAACCTATAAGACATTTGGACTGCAGACTAGAAACTGCCTTTCCCATCAGGGACTGATATGGTACAGTCAAAGAGAAAGGGATAGGGGAAGTGAAAGGCCTGCTCTGGTAGAGTTTTTAGATTAATTTAGAATATAAACTGCTGTTAGAAAGGGATAATTTGTGAGATACAGATATTAGTAAGATATATCATGCAATATTTTATATCTCTACTAATTATTCCTTTTTTAATGGAAGCTTCTGTTCTAGATTCTACTAAAAACTCTACCAGTGCTGGTCTTTCATTTAGGACCCCCTATTTCTTTCTCTTTTCCCATACTCTGATATTGGCCTTTTCCCATTGTATTACCTTCCCCTCTCTAGTTACTTGCTCCCAACATCTTGGTTCCTTTGCCAGTTTCTCCAATAAATTGCAGGCTCCTCTTGCCTATTGTTTATATCCCTAATTGCAGTCAACCCTATCTGCAGAATCTCCTTTCTCCATTTCCGTGTTGGCTTAGTTCTTAGAATATTTTCTGCTACTTTATGGATATAATATTGTGTACGATTATTGTTATTCTCCTTAAAGACCTGCATCCAAAATCCCAGTCTATCCTTGTTTCTTGAGCTTCCCCCATGTTTCAACATCATCAGCATATGGGGCAGTGATGCAGCAGTTGCGTTATTGCATCACAGCAAGAGGTTCTCCAGTTCGATTCTTGGCTGGGGTGCCTTCTGTGCAGAGTCTGCACATCTTCCCTCTGTTTGTGTGGGTTTCCTCTGGGTGTTCCGGTTTCCTTGCACATTACAAAGACATGCATCTGGAGCATTTCACTTTGGGCTTCCACTGAAAATTGGCTTTGTTCCAAGCTGGACTTTCCCAGTAAACAAATGTTAACTAAAAATCCCTTTCCACTTTGAATTATAGTTTTCTGCTTGTGCTACGTATAGGAGCCTTAATTCTGTAGCTTTGAAATACTCCTTCAAATTGGGTAATCCCAATCTGCCCTGTTCTGGAAGGATCAGCTTATCCTACTTGACGCTTGCCATCTTCCCCTCCCAGACAAAGTCCTTTAGCTCTTTATTAATTGCTATCCAAAACTTCTTATCTGGTTGATAAAAATGTACCTGTCCTGTGTATAAGACTAAAGGTACTAAAAACATTTGACTGTTTGTGACTTACTATCCATATCTATATAACAAAACTTCTATTTTCTCAGTTTTTGTATAATCTTTTGTTTACTCTCTTCCCACATATCCTTAGCTGCCACACCAAAATCATTTTTAATCCATACTCCTAAATATTTAATTTTATCATGCCCCCATACATAAGGATATTGTGTGGGTGCATAATTTACCACTATTACCTTTGTTTTAACTTCATTACTTTTGTATCCTGAGAAAATTTGAAACTGTCCACAGTGCTGTAACTTCTCTTTCTGGTTTTGTCAGGTATAAAATAATATCTTCTGCAAATGCAGCCAGCTTTTCTTGACTACCATACCAATTACATCCTTGAATTTCTGAGTCCCTTATTTTCTTTGCCAGTAGTTCTAAATATAATGCAAATAACAAAGGGGAAAGAGGACACTCCTGCTTGGTTCCTCTGCTCAAGTAGAAATTATAAGAGAGAGGACCCCACCCACTTTAATTTTCACCTCTGATTCCCTCATATATCCTCCTAATCAACCTTATATTTTTTTCAGGAAATGCAAATGCTTCCATTGCCCTGTTCATAAAGTCCCAGATTACTCTGTCAAATGCTTTCTCTGCACCAACAATAATGGTATCTTCTTACATTCTGCTTCCCTCTGGACCATCAGTGTTCTGATAATGTTGTCATCTGTTTGCCTCCCCTTCACAAAACCACACTGATCCATAGCTATCAGTTTTGGAATTACATTTGTCATTCTTTTAGCCATTATAGACATAAACACTTTATAATCATGATAATCATGGTTTAATATTTAAATGAGCATGTATGAAGCTGGGATTAATGGATCTTTACCCTTTTTAAGTATTACAGCTACTACTGCCTTTTTCCAGGATGTTGGCATTTCATCTCCTCTTAAAATAATGTTAAAACCTTCCAGATCTTTATCAGTATTTTCTCTCTTAGCTTCCAAACTTCCACAGGAATACCACCTATTCCTGGTGACTTTTCCGTAGATTGGTTATATATCACAATTTTTATCTCATCTCCTCCTATCTTAACAGTTAGCAATTGAGCCTCCTCTACCTCTAACCTTGGTGTATTTAATTCTTCCATAAACATTTCCATTTGTATCTTTTCTTGATTTCTGTATTTCTCTGCTTTATACAGACTTTCACAGAATTTCCAAAATATTTCTAATACCTCTACAGGATCTCTTGTTACCTTCCTTGTTTTAGGCTCATTAAGCCTGGCGACAGCCCTTTCTATTTTCTGTTGCCTAAGTCATTGTGTTAAAAATTTTTGTGCTCTACTGTTATCAAAAAATTATCGAGTTAATCCCTTATTTTCTGCTTAACATTCTGCAGTCGATCCTCTTCTTGTTCTA
Organism: Protopterus annectens; assembly: GCF_019279795.1. NCBI lineage: Eukaryota > Metazoa > Chordata > Ceratodontiformes > Protopteridae > Protopterus > Protopterus annectens. Next base: position 786,060,754 of record NC_056739.1, read on the forward strand.
TGAGATTCTCCCTATTTTGCAGTGCTTTAGTCCTTCTAAATAATTCTTGTTAATTCTTAACCATAGCTCCCTTTCTTCTATTTCCACTCTATTTTTAAACACCACCTTAATTTTATCTCACTTCCTAGCTATATTTTCAGAATAAATTTCTATCCACTCTAACAGCTCCTGAATAATCTCCACTACCCATTCCTTAAATTCCTCTCTTTTCAACAGATGGGTGGTAAAGCTCCAGTGTCTCATTTTTATTTCATTACACTGTGTTTTTATTTTCCTTATTACTGGCTCATGATCTGAAATTGTTATTGGTTGCATATCAAAAACTTCAATTAAATGCACATGTTCTTGTTAAATGTAAATTCTGACTAGCCTAGCCCAATTTTTATATCTTGCGGAATAATATGTAAATTCACACCAAACTCCCACTGAATTCACATTCCATGTCAAATATTTTCAAAAAGTTCTTCAAAAATTTACCCCCCATTGTTATACTTTCCCTTCTGGGCCCTCCAGACACATCTTCAATGTTGCAAATCACATTCCACTCTCCACCTATAAGTAATATTCCTTGGTGAAAACTGATTATTTCTACCAGAATGTTCTTAAGCTGCATTATAGCAGTTTTAGGTGGAGTATAAATACTTGCCAGTGTAATCCTCCTCCCTTGCCAGTAGCCCCTTAACACTACAAATCCGCCATTATTATCATTTTATCCTCTTCTATCACTATCAGAACTCCACTTGCAATAAATATAAGTACCCCTCTTTTCCTTTGTCGCAAGTATTCTGCTGAATAACCATCCTGAAAAACTTTCATTATTAAACTCACATGTTCAGTACTTTGTAAGCATGTCTCCTGTAACATTTCTAGTTGTACTCTACATTTTTAATATAGTTCACTACTCTTTCTTTTTTTGTATTTATCTGTGAGATAATTGACATTTAAATACATTACAGACAGCATCATTGCATTAAAAAGTTATTATTCCCACCTTTTTTTTAAATGTCTAATTCCAGCTTTTGAGCTACATGCATACATTGACAGGTTGAACTTTTATTCAATTGTTTCTTGTCATATCCATTTGTGCCTGTGTCACATCTTACAAAACTTTTTATTTTATTGAAAGCCCTCAAAAAAAAAAAAAAAAAAAAAAAACCCACAAACACACCCCAATACCGCCATAAAACATATTAACTTAATGCTAACACACAAAAATATGTACATCTTCAAATACTAAAGTTTTACCCTTCTAATAGAAACAAAAGACCCAAACTGACAGCCACACTCACAGACTTCAGTTAATGTAAAAGAAAGGTTAAACATGCTAAGACACATGGTGCAGCCTGTGCTTCTACTAAGTGCTAATTGGTTTTGTCTTTTCTTTATAGCTCTTCCAGCTGGGAAAACCCCTGAATGTTTTCAGAAAATATTATCATAGGATCATAGAAGGTTACTAGGCTAATGACCCTGGGGCCCTTACAAACCTAGCCAAGAGTTTATCCCCAAAAAAGAAACCTCAGTCACCACCTGTCACCCCTGTCAATGAGGGACAAAGGTGGAACCCTGGGACAAATTTATGGTTTCCCATCCACTCATCAAGGTTGCACTTGAAGAGGGTCAGTGAAGTACTCTGTTTGACATGTATGGGAAGTCTATTCCAGAGATGGGGCAGCCTCTGGGAGATAAACCTCTCTCTCTCCAGCAGGTTTTGTTGATGTTGCATATTACATTTAGACCTACTGAGTGGGTAATGTGTGAGGAGTTAGACTGATAGATATGGAGCATCTCTAGTAGGGCAGGGTCTGATAGTTACTTTGTAGGTGAGACACAGATCACCTCTGAGCAATCTGTATGATACCGGGTAGAGTGATAGTGATTTAAGCCTGTCCACATAGGATATGTGTTGGAGGCCATAGATTCTCTTTGTGAGGTATTTCTGTGGCCTTTCCAGTTGGTGCAGGTGTTTGGAGAGGTACACACCACACAGGGCATTATACTCAATTATAGGTCTAATAAGGGAGGAGTACAGAGAGGTAATAATCTCCTTTTTTCTGGATGCAATCCCTTTACTTATGAGATGAACCAAGTAAAAGGCTTTGCTGACCACTACCGCCACATGATGGTCGAATATGAGACTGTTGTCAACCTGAGTACCTAGGTCTCTCACCACAGGTTGCGTGCTTAAGGGGTTGCTGTTGATGTGGTAATAAGTAAGGGCCATGTTTTTGCCGAATGGTATGATAATACATTTTATTTGCATTTAACTTAAGGCCATGACATTGGCACCAGTTATTTGTAGCTGTAAGACCCTCTTGCAATGTCTTCTTTTTCTTTTGGCTGTTCCCATTAGGGGTCACCACAGTGGACCATCTGTTTCCATTTCTTCCTGTCCTCTGCATCTTGCTCTGTCACACCAACCACCTGCATGTCCTCTCTCACCACGTCCATAAAACTTATCTTAGGCCTTCCTCTTTTCCTCTTACCTGTCAGCTTCATCCTTATCATCCTTTTCCCAATATAACCAGCATCCCTCCTCAGCACATGTCCAAACCAATGCAATCTCACCTCTCTGGCTTTGTCTCCAAACTGTCCAACCTGGGCTGACCCTTTAATATACTTATTCCTAAACTTGTCTACCCTCATCACATCCAGTGCAAATCTTAACATCTTTAACTCTGCCACATCCAGCTTTGACTCCTGCCTTTTTGTCAATGCCACTGTCTCCAACCCATCTTGCAGTATGTTGACATAAATTGGGGAGTCAATGACAGCACTAAACTTACAGTCATCCACAAACTTGGTCAGCCACAGGCCCTTTGTCTTTGCCTGGACCTCTGATAAGTATATGCCAAATAGTAGGGATCCCAGGACAGATCTCTGGGGAGCACCACCAGTGACAGGTCTGCTGTTGGTGGTGGCAGCACCTATTTTGACCCTGTGGGTCCTATCTGTGAGCCATTTTGCCACCCATCTGACTAGATCGGTATTAACACCAAATTGTGTTAGCTTTTTGATGATGCCCGAGTGGGGGATTGTGTCAAAGGCCTTGTCCAGGTCAAGATAAGCTGTATGTACTGACTTTCCCTCATCTAGGGCCTTGGTGACAGTGTCAAAGAAGTTAACTAGGTTCAATAGGCAAGATCTACCCCTGACAAATCCAAATTGGGTGGGGTCTAGTGCTTGGAGACTGCCTATGTCCTAGCCACTTTCTCTTCTCAGGTTTTTTTCCTTTAGCCAATCACTCTCCACCAGCCTGTATCCAGCTTTTCTTTATCAGATTGTCTGCATGGAGACACGAGACCCAGGCAGCCAGTTTCTCTTTATCAGATTGTTTCCATGGAGGGATGAAGACCAGCTGCAGAATTACTACTGAGCATACATGTTTTTGCTAGAAAAAAGCCTCATAATATTCAATATTCTTTTCCATTTACTTGCTTATGCTTAAACCTTGTTACTAAATCAATCTAAGGTCCTTAATCCAGTAATATCTCCATACAAGAATGCGAAAAAGCACATACATTTTTCTTTTGTCGGGCTCTTTTAACCTGGACCTTTTTCATTGCTTGCCTATATTTCTTAAAACTGAACAAGAAAAAGAGAAGAAAGAGAGAAAGGAGAAAGAAAAAAAAAAGAAATGTTTACATTCTCCATTATACTTAAAAATAACTGAGAAAACTTTACTTTATAGCATGCAAATAATACTATACACCACAAAAATGGTGATAATATGAAAAAAAAATATTTACAGTTAACTTTCTCCCTCCTCTTCCCCTCCCCAAACATTTTTTCAACATTAATGACATGAAGTAGGGCATATGCTTTAGAGTCCCCAAAAGTTCAACAAATTCTGAAAAAGTCCAGAATTTCCAGATTTTTTTTGTTCTGTCATATTTCACACATATAATTATTGCATTGCAATCCCACATTAAGTTACTTGTTTTATTGCTGTTCATCTCCATCTCCCAGATCCTGTCACTGCCTCATTTCCAACGTACTCTCAATTCTTCTAGTCATCTCTCATGTTCACTTCCATCATGCCAACATTTTCCATTGAAACACTGGAAAAAGTTTCACAGAGACTGTCTCTCTTTGGTCTTTATTACCAGAAGAACAAGAAGCAGAATCTGTTTCTGTTTGATAGCTCACTTTTTGTTGGACACACTTTCGTATTTCCTCCTTAGTTAGTACTTCATCAAAAAATTATTTTGTTCCTCCAAGGAAGAATACTTTGAAGACAGCTGGGTACAGCAGTTTGAATCTCACACCTGTTCTCAATATTCCCTGAATAGTGGAATAAATTTGCTTCTCTTCTTCCTGGTGTACAATGAGTAATCATTCTCCACAAACATTCTGCTGTCTCACACTTTTAGTGCTTTGCCCTTCTGGAAAAGTTTTGTCAAAATCAACTCCTTCTGCTGGTAGGATTCCATCTTTACTATTAAAGGTCTAGGTTGCTTTCTCATAGTCAGGTTTGGAGTATACACACAATGTGCCCTTTCAACTAACAACTCCTGCTGTAGGATACCAGTCCAGTTGGTTATTTGTGCGGTCATAAAATTAATGCAGTCTGTTCCTTCCAGCTTCTCTAGTATAGCTGAAAATTTCAGGTTTTACTTATGTTCTCTGCCCTCTAACTCTATTATTTTTTGAAAGACCCCTTCCTGAGCAGTCTCATATTCAGACAGCCTTTTCCTCATTTTGACCTCTGATTTTTGCAGCTTTGTCACTTCATCTGAATATTTGTTTAAAACGTCTTCCATTTTTTCCAGAATTTTGTTGTTTGTGTTGATATACTCCAGAAGTATTTCCTTAACTTTAATCAGGTCTGTGTGCAGTTGTCTTATATTTTCCTGTAGGTTACTGGAATTCATTGCTGGAGGTTGCATTGCTTTTTGCTGAACAGCTTCAGAACTTTCCCCAGTCAGTGTTTATTTCTCACTTTTGTAGCTAATTGTTTTCCAGGTCCTCAGTATTTCTTTTTTTCTTGCATCCAGGCAGTACACTTACTAGCCAGTTACTGAAATTTACCCATAAACACAAGTCTACTGGCCATCTCTGCTGAGTTTCTGTTTTCACACTGGGAGAGCTAGAATTAACCTGTTACTCAATGTGCAGACATCTTGGAAGTCCAGGAACATATTTTTTGGGGGGAGTGTAATGAGTTAGCAGACTTTAAAAATTCCTTACAGAGTACTCTGTCAGTAATACTGGGTGAGCAAATGGGTATAATTAAAGAAAAAAATGTTTTTGAGTTGGGTTAGAGGATCTAAATTTCCTACCTGGGTTGGTCTGATTGGGCAATCAGGCGCCCGTTTAGGCCTTAGATAGGGAGTCATTATGAGATGGAGGAAGTAATTTTCTAAAAATAAATGGTGCAACTGTGAACACTATATATAAAATAATGCTCAAACAGATGAGTAAAAGTAGTGAGTTTGTAGGAAATGAAAAGTATATGAGTACATTCTAATTCAGAAGAATAAAAGAAATGAGCTGTGATGGAAATTGTATGGATAATGTATGTACATGGTAATAGAAAGTGCTACTGTGATATTGTTTCATTGTTGTATATGTTTGTATTACAAATTAACAATGTGATGAATAAATAATGTTGTTTAAAAGAGTGAAAGTGGTAAGCTTGGAAGTCTAACAATTGCATCCAATGTGTAATTACTGTCATCTTTAAAAATGCTTCTGGTGTGTTGGCTAACTCTAGAGGAAGGAAGATATTTTACTGTCTTTGAAAATGCCTATCTTCTCAAAAGTAAAAATATCAGACAGAGAAGGAACAGTCACTTGTCATGCTGGAACCCTCCTGGTACATTAAAATCAGACAGAGAAGGAATGATAAAACACTGCCATACTGGTACTCCATGTATATTAAAATCAAACAGAAGGAATGGTAAAACACTGCCATGCTGGTACTCTCCTTGTATATTAAAATCAGACAGGGAAGGAATGGTAAAACAGCACCATGCTGGTACTCTCCTTGTATATTAAAACCAGACAGGGAAGGAGTGGTAAAACACCACCATGCTGGTACTCTCCTTGTATATTAAAATCAAACAGAAGGAATGGTAAAACACTGCCATGCTGGTACTCTCCTTGTATATTAAAATCAGACAGGGAAGAAATGGTAAAACACTGCAAAGTTGATACTCTCCTTGTATATTAAAATCAGACAGGAAAGGAATGGTAAAACACCACCATTCTGGTACTCTCCTTGTATATTAAAATCAGACAGAGAAGGAATGGTAAAACACCACCATGCTGGTACTCTCCTTGTATATTAAAATCAGACAGGGAAGGAGCGGTAAAACACCACCATGCTGGTACTCTCCTTGTATATTAAAATCAGACAGAGAAGGAATGGTAAAACACCACCATGCTGGTACTCTCCTTGTATATGAAAATCAGACAG